>NC_045956.1:147650759-147950759 GCF_010909765.2 Amblyraja radiata
GGGGAAGTCCAGAACAAGGGCGTCACAGTTTAAGGATAAGAGGGAAGTCTTTTAGGACCGAGATGAGAAAATCATTTTTTACACAGAGAGTGGTGAATCTGTGGAATTCTCTGCCACAGAAGGTAGTTGAGGCCAGTTCATTGGCTAGATCTAAGAGGGAGTTAGATGTGGCCCTCGTGGCTAAAGGGATCAGGGGGTATGACGAGAAGGCAGGTATGGGATATTGATTTGGATGATCAGCCATGATCATATTGAATGCGGTGCAGGCTCGAAGGCTGAATGGCCTACTCCTGCACCTATTTTCTATGTTTCCTATGAAAGTATCTACACGAAGATCAAGACATAAATCTGGTTCTATAGCCAGTTCGGTATCAAGGGTTTCTGCTCGATTGGGAGTTGAAGCTGATCTAGCCACTCTCTCAATAGAGTGGATGCCTTGAAGAAAAAACATGAGATGGAGCAAGAAGAAGAGATGAGATGATGAAAGAACAGAGGAAAGAAGAGATGAGACGACAAAAGGAAGAGATGATGCGACAAAAGGAACAGATGAGGCAACGAAAGGAACAACTGGAACTAGACACAAAGATTGTGGTGGCCAAATCAAAGAAGGAGATACTGGAAAGTGAGGGTTCAAGAGCCAGCTCTAGATCATCGCAGACGATGAGTTCTGGACCAAGAGGAAAAACTGCTCCAAGTGAGTCAGTAGTTGGATCAATTCCACAATTGAGTTCCACCAGATTTCATGGCTTTGAAAACCCATTGGAACAGAATAAGATGGGTAAAACTTCATCTCAGCAAATGAGTGCTAGATCAAAACAAACTACTAATGGAGCGTCTGTAGATGCTCGGGACAAATCAATAGCAGACCACGCTTTTCCGAGGCCTGATGCACAGGCTCGAGCAAGGCAGTTTGAGCCATGGCCTGTCTATTGTTCGTTGGAGCCAAGCCAAGGTTATCAGGATGGATTATTGGCATTGTGAAAAGGCAAGCTGAATTCAACCAGATCATAGCTCAAAAAATATTTATCTCACTCTACCACCAGCAGAAATTCTTACATATGATGGAGATCCTTTGCGGTATGAAGCTTTTGTAAGGGCATTAGAAGAAGTATTAGAAACGAATATTACGAATGAAAAGGTGAGCTTACGATTTCTGGTGAAGTACACAAGCGGAGATGTTCAGGTACTTGTAGAAAGTTGTCAAATTGAGCCAGGCAACCATGGCTATAAAAAGGCGAGAAGATTACTTTAAGAACATTTTGGTATGAACAGAGGATTGCTAACGCATACATGGAGAAGGCCCATGCTTGGAAAGAAATCGAGCCAGAAGATGGGAAGGCATGCAATATTTCTGATAGGGTGTTGCAGCTCGATGAAAAATCTTGGCCACATGAAGGAAATGAATCTTGCGAGTAATACTCAAGACATCATTAGCAAGTTGCCGAGAAAAGTGGAGAGACGAAGCAGGCAAAATAATGGATAAGAAGAAGCGAGTAGCCAGGCTACGAGACCTGGTGAAATTCTTAGAAAGGGAACTACGGTACATGTCAGAGCCACACTACAGAACTATTGAAAATCATAAACCGATTGCAACTAACAAAGGTTCTACCTTTACCAAAACTGAAGACATATCAGAACCTATGAGAAGTAGTTTTGCTATCACAACCAGACCTGTGGAAAAGACAGATAGAATGAAAGGAAATGTATCTACTAGCAAGCAAATAGTATTTTGTTTGTTATGTGATGAAGTTGGTCACACCATAAGATGGTGTTGAAGATTCAAGACGAAAGAATATGAAGAAAAGATGGATTTCTTGAAAGGGACTTTTTTGATGTTTATTAATAATTGCCTCATTATATACTCGGAACAATTAGGGGCCGGTATGTAGTGGCCATTTAGTTTGTTTTGTGTGTCATTAATTATGGCATGTGACTTTAAATTTTAGACTGCCCGTTATATAGTGGGTGGGATTTATGACGTATTTTAGGGCGCGTTTGGAGCTAAGTTTCTTGTGCAGAAGCTTAGTTTTTAGTTGGAGTTTAGTTTTGGACCAGTATGAGGAAGGCATACCCTTTGACCATGCGGAGTGTAACGGAAACACGAGGAGTTTTCTGACCTTTAAAGCGATATGCTGGAGTTTGCCGAAGATTATGGTGTACGAGTCGGAAGAAGGTTGGATGTACACCTTATTGTTTTACATCAACAATAAAGAATCTATTAATCAGATGACTGTGTTATGAAGATTTATCTGTGAAGAAGCTCTGAAGGTCTCTGACGGAAAGCTCACATGCCTATAACAACATTCTCCTTAATCATGTAGTCCATTTAGTGGCTAGAGGGAGTAATCTTTTGAACGATATAAAAATCTTCTGCTACACCCTGGAAATGTCTTGGAAAGCAAAGGCAGAGGGTGATAATATTGCAATGGCCCAATCAAGTGATCTTGCTGGTATATAAAATTAGGATTTTAAAACTCAAGTCAGGATATTATACTGTACATATCATGGCTCAGCCTGAACAATCAATGTGTTGGTGGTTTATTGTCAAGAAATTTTGGAAACGCAAAAAGAGTCGCAGTAGCTGCAAAGCACAAATAAAAAAAGAAGATACTGTAAATATTCATGTAGACAAAAATGCTGGAGAAACTAGCGGGTGAGGCAGCATCTATGGAGCCAAGGAATAGGTGACGTTTCGGGTCGAGACCCTTCTTCAGACTGATGTGGGGTGGGGGGGCGGGAAGAAGAAAGGAAGAGAGCCGGAGACAGTGGGCTGTGGGAGAGTTGGGAAGGGGAAGGGGAGGAGAAGGAGGGAGAAAGCAAGGACCTACCTGAAATAACTGGAGAAGTCAATGTTCATACCGCTGGGGTGCTAACCCACCTCAAGCAAAATATGAGGTGCTGCTCCTCCAATTTGCGGTGTGACTCACTCTGGCCATGGAGGAGCGCCCACAGGACGGATGAAGGTCGGATTCGGAATGGGAGGGGGAGTTGAAGTGCTGAGCCACCGGGAGATCAGGTTGGTTATTGCGAACTGAGCGGAGGTGTTGGCGAAGCGATCGCCAAGCCTGCGCTTGGTCTCACCGATGTAGAAGCAGCGTGACATCTAGAGCATCGGATGCAAGTAGATGAGGTTGGAGGAGGGGTGCCATGTGAACTCTGACGCACCGAGAAAGACTGCATTAGGTCCTTGGATAGGAGTCAAGGGGGGAGCGAAAGCGACTAGGTTAGAATTTCCTGCGTTGCAAGTGGAATTACCAGGGGATGGTGTTTGAGTGGAAGGACGAATTAACCAGGGAGTTTACGAGGGATCGGTCTCTGCGGAAAGCCGAAAGGGGAGGAGATGGGAAGATGGTGCCAGTGGTGTGATCCCTTGGCGGTGGCGAACATGTTCGGAGGATTATCTGTTGTATGTGACTGCTGGTAGGGTAGAAGGTGAGGACAGAGGGGGACTCTGTCCTTGTTACGAGTGGGGAGATGGAGAGTGAGCGCAGAGTTACAGGGATATAGAAGAGACCCTGGTGAGAGCCTCATCTATAGTCGAAGAGGGGAACCCCCGTTCCCTAAAGAATGAGGACATGTCCGATGCCCTGGTTTGGAACACCTCATCCTGGGTGCAGATGCGGCTTAGACGGAGGTATTGGAGTAGGGGATAGAGTCCTTACAGGAAGAAGGGTGGGAAGAAGTTGTAGTCCAGATAAGCCATGGGAGTCAGTGAGTTTGTAGTAGATGTCGGTCAGTAGTCTGTTCACCTGCTGATGGAGATAGTGACGTCTAGAAACGGTAGGGAGATGTCGGAAATGGTTCAGGTGAATTTGAGTGCCGGATGGAGTTAGTGGTGCAATGGATGAAGTCGGTGAGTTCTGCGGGTGTGTGCAGGAAGGTAGCACTAATGCAAGTCGTCAATGTAGCAGAGCTGTGAGTTCGGGCTAGGGCCACGGTACGCCTCGAGAAGGATTGTTCGATCGTACCCTATAAAGAGGCAGGCATAGCTGGGGCCCATGCGCGTGCCCATAGCTACGCCTTGGAATTTAGAGGAAATGGGAGGAGTCAAATGATAACGTTGTTGAGGCATAAGGACCTAGCCTCCGCTAGGCAGAGGAGAGTATCGGTAGATTACATTTCATAAATATTCAGTAGGTCAGGCAGTGCCTGTGAAAAGAGGTCTTAACTATCCAGGTCAATGAATTCCATCAGAAATTCTTAATTATTTAATTTTTTCTATTAAAATCACTGGGTGAAAAATTAAGGACCACTGACTAATTCCCTAACCCCCCAGCAGACAGAGTTGCGCACAGAGAATCCCAGCAAATGTAATGGTCCTGATCAAGGTGATACCCTGCAATTCTCACCAACTTTGCAAGCACCATGTAGTGTAGAGAACCATGCCCTGCCAGAGATGCTGCCTAACCTGCTGAGTTACTCCGGCACGTGTGGTCTTTTTTGTAAACCAGCATCTGCAGTTTCTTATTTCTGCATGCCCTGCCTTTGACTGGATATACAAATTTCCAGCATTAATGCATTCATGATCGTGTATTATAGACACATTTAGCTCACCGTGACACTATAAAACTGTGGTTTCTACTTATCTCATGTATTTTCTGTTAAGAACTTTCTCAATGGACTCGACTGGGGTTGTGGAAATAAATGGATCCATAATTCAGAGTCCAAATTGATTACATTATAGTGAAAACTTGAAATTCTTTGTGGGTTCAAGGCACTTTGAGATAATCTGAAGGGATCTGAAGATCACCTTCTGTAGCACAGCAAGTAGCCATGGAATTCTGACTGCAAAATCTCAATGTTATGTGTGAATTATTTTGTGCACCTTCATGGTCTACCTCATCTGGTTTCCATTCCACACACCGTATGATTCAAGAGAACGTAACCTGAAAGAACAGGCCCGAACAAATTGAGGGTAGCAGGTGCTATCCATAGGTTTGAGAAGCCTCACATTATAGTACAGGGTGAGGAGACCCCAGGAATCACCGATTAATGGTTTCCTTTTGAAGCTGCTAGATGCTGGGGAGCCCCAAGTGAAAGCCATGTCTGAATTTGCTTGTCTCCAAAAGTGTTGACGCAGATGCTGGGAAGTCCCAGTTTCAGAGTCTACATAAATGACAACAGACCATGAATGAACTATAAAGTTAAAAGCTGGAAAAATGCAATAAAAATTACAAGAATGTTGCCAGAACTCGAGTGCCTGAGCTATAGTGAGGGGTTAAGTTGGCTAGGATTTGATTCTTTGTAGTGTTGGAGACTGAGGGGCGATCTTATAGTGTACAAAATCATGCGGAATTTACTGTAGATAGAATAAATGCACAATCATTTTTCCCAGGGTAGAGGGTGAAGAACTTAAGGGCATTGGTGTAAGGTAAGAGGGGTACATTTTTCACACAGGGTGGTGGGTAAATGGAATTAGCTGCAAGAGGAATTAGTTGACCTACAACCTACGTTTCCACAATGGCCACAACATCATAGTCCCAAGCATCAATTCAGGCTCTAAGTTCATCTGTTTTCTCCACAATACTCCTTGCATTAAAATAACACACACTTCAGCCCATCAGCATCACAATAGTTCTTCACCTGCCCCTGCCTGTTCATCCTTTGAGACTTACTGATCCTGATCTCTACACCCCATCACTCCATACAATTTTTGACCTACTACTCTGAATCCATCTACTAGTTTAAATCCTCCAGAGTAGCACCAGCAAATCTCCTTGCACGAATAAGGGTCCCCCTCCATTTCTCTTGTATAGGTGAAACTTTCTGACCCAGAAAGATCTCATTGGCCTAAAAATCTGAATGTCTGCACCAACTCCTGAGCCACACATTCATCTGTCCTATCATCCTATTTCTACCCTCAATAGTACGTGGCATTGGGAGTAATCCAGAGTTGATTATCCTCGGGAGAATGCTTTTTAATCTTTTGTCTAACTCCCTGTATTCACTCTGGATGACCTCAACCCTTTCCTACCTATGTCATGTCAAATTAAATGGATTGTTCCATCAATATTGTCTTATTCTCATCAGTGTCCAAAGTTAAAATAACCATGATGATTTATTCTCAAATGTCTATTTCTGATCTAAAATTTAATATTTATTATAATATAAATATATATACTCGAGCTAGCGAACTTTATAAATACAACGTTTAGTTTATGCTTGTTTTTTATTGTTGTGAATAAGAATGGCACTTGGTATTTAATTTCATTTTTTTAACTTCATCCACACACAGTTGGGCAGCTGGCTCTATCCTTATAATTTAACTGTTGAAAGATCATAAACTTTACAACTTTAAAACAAGTGGAGGAGCAAAGAAACCTGGGAATGTATGTACACAATTCTTAAAAGCAGCACAAAAATTGAGAAGGCTAACACAAAAAATGATTAGACTATCAATTTATAAAGTAAGCCATAACTTCAAAAAACAAAAAGACAATGCTAAATCTTTACAAAAATCACTGCCTAGTCCGAAGTGGAGTCCTGAGGGGTATTGTGGGCACTACACTTCAGGAAGTATAGACATTAGAAAGAGTACAGCAGAGATTTACTTGAATGAGAAAGAACGGACATTTTAGGATTGTTCACCTTAGAACAGAAAGCACTTAATTTACTCACCATCATAGCGTGGTGGGTGTATGGAACAAGCTGCCAGAGGAGGTAGTTGAGGCTGGAACTATCTCAAAGTTTAAGAAATAGTTAGACAGGTACATGGATAGGACAAATTTGGCGCAATAGGGACCAAGCACAGGCAGGTGGGACTAGTGTAGCTGGGACATGTTTGACGGTGTGGCAAGTTGGCGCGACAGGAGCAGGTCTAGACTATGGACTACTAACAGACTTAGCATTCACTCTATGATATGATCTTGAGATTCTTGATTTCATATCATGGTTGTGGGATTTGGTAAATAATGGGGAAACAATTTTGCTGACTGGAACCCATAAACATTGGTATAAGAACCTGAGGTGAATTGAGAATTGTTTACATAAAGAGTGTGACCTGAATGAATGAATCACCTGAAAAGGCAGTGAAAACAGATTCAATCATAATTCTTGAAAAATAATTAGACTATTCCTTGCAGGAGGCAAACATGTGGTATAATAATAATAATAATAAATTTTATTTTTATAGCGCTTTTCTAAGACTCAAAGTCGCTTTACAATAGTAACAGACAATAGCAAACGGAGAAGCGGCGAACAAACAGCGCCAGCGTCCTCTCCGTGCAGCACATAAAGAAAGAATACAGACATAACAATAATAGACATTTAATCGGAATAACATATAATCGGAATATAACAAATAATAAAGACACACAGAGACACAAATTAAAAACAGAATTCAATCCAAAAACAGAAAATCAAAAACACAGTGTGAAGAGAGAGCAGCGGCAACCAATTCGTGCCAGCGTCCACTCTCCCTTCACGGCAGCCATCTTGGACACAGACCTACAAGACTACAGTTAGACAAAAAAAATCATCCCCCCACAGTGGATAGCACTATGGGGGAAGGCACAATGTCCAGTCCCCACCCCATGTTCACCCCAAAGTCAGGCCTATTGAGGCCACCGCAATTGCCTCTACGGAGGCCCGATGTCCCTGGCCGTTCTCACCGGGTGGTCTTGCCCCGGCGTCGGGAGAGTCCTTTCGGCGGCTGGGCCACTTGGAACGGCCGCTTTCTGGTTGGAGCCCGCGGCTGCCGAAGCCGACAAGGCCGCGCCGGTTTGGAGCTCCCAGGCTCCAGATGACAAAGTCGGCGCCGCCTCTCCGCAGCCCGCAGCCCGGAGTTGTTGCTCTCGGCGGTCCAGCTCGCCAGAGCTCCAGCGCGTCGCTCCAGCGCGGCGACCCAGGCAAGGCATCGCCCGCTCCGCTCCGCTCCAGCGCTCCAATGCTGTGCCGCCGCCGAGGCCGAGGTGCTGGGCGGTTCCCGCCAGGAAACGGCGCTCCAAGCCCGCAGGTAGGCCACGAGGACGGATCGACGGGCAGCCCGGAGAAGAAGCTGCCACACCGACCAGGTAGGGACCTAGAAATTAGGTTTACACCTACCCCCCACATTAAAAAGACCATATCCCCTACAAACAAAAACAGGACTCAGTAAAAACTATAAAAAAAACGGATTTAAAACGGACGGCTGCTGGCTAGCAGCCGTTCACCAAGATGGCTCCTCCTCATATGGCTATGTGGGGAGGAAATGGGGTAACAGAAGAATCCTTCAAAAGATCTAGCATAAACAAGATTGGTAAAATGGCATCCTTCTATATGACTTGATTCCATGAAAGCATTTTAGCTCAAAAATTCAATCAGCAGATTCTTTCCAAAATCTCAAAAACTCTAAATCATTTTTACATTATGAAAAGTTAACTACAGTATTTGGTTGTTGGACACCTGCCACTAGTCCCAATATTTTATTGATGGAATGTTCTGAACATGATGAAAAAATATAAGGTACAAAAATGTTACACTTCCTTTTGATATTGATACAAATTATTAACACAAATTAGTCTACATAGAGCATTTGATTCCATACTAGTCAAATTAATTAATAGTATCATATAATTACAAAGGTTTCCCCCACCCCACTTCCCATGCCCATCCCTGCCCTTCAGATCATTAAACGTTCAAATTATGTTATTATACACATGTCTAACATTGTATAGCATTTTAGTTTCCCTCTGATAGCACGTACTGTAACAGAATGGATTATTAGTCACTTGCAACATGGAGCTATTTTCCCATCCCATATCCATAGACTATTAAACAATGTCTAAATTCCTTTTTATAATCATTTGTATAACACTTTAGTTTCCTTTTGCTTTCACATAAACTATAAATGAAGCTAATAGCAAATGAAACAAATGATCAATAAAATTTGCCTTGTGCCCATTATAAAGCACATGTTGGTGCTCCAGTAACCACACAATGCACATTATTTGTTAATTAACTCATTAGCAAATGGCCACAAGAGCCTGTTAACCTCATCTTCAAAATATTTCATGATGGTTTAACCATTATTATCACAGACCAGCCACTAAAGATGACTAATCAGAAGGTGTTAATGATTTTAATAAATTATCACTGATTCTGTTTTGACATGTATTTTCCTCAGAGCACCTGTGGATTATCTTTTACTGAAAATTGCTTGGTACTTGGTGTTATCATGGAATTGTCAAAGCTATGCTAATTTCTTGCTAAGCAATAGTGTAAATAAAGAAAAAGTTGGTCAAAGTCAAACTTTACTAATACCTTTTACACTTTTAACCAATAATCTTTTTTACAAACAGTAAAAAAAAGACCTTTGTGGATATTTGCTCTGAAATGCTACTTATTTTCCAACTGTGGCAATCGATTCTTGAATAAAAGTGGCATTATATGTCTGGATGTTAGGTGAATAAATGAATACATTAGGGTTTTGATGTCCTCAAAAATGTTGTGGTATGATCCATAATTCTCCATTCACTATCATTAATGAACTAGAAATCACATGCTGTAAACCCATAACTTTTGCAATGTACACAAGTGAATTAGTTTCATAATGGGAGTTGCCAGTCACTGAATCATCCCAGTAATTCTATTGATCTCTCATATCACATCTGCAAAAGAAATTTAAAAAACATTTAAAATGTATGATTTTTGACTAATTGTTGTGGAATAATTACATAGAAAACGTCTTAATTTAAACAAAAGCACCAAGTTATTTGGGGCAAACCAAACGATCCTTCAATATCAAATGTGTAATCTGTGCACCAAAAATGGATTATAAAGATAATGTTCTTTATGATCCCTCCTGCAATACTTCAATCAAAACACCTCTCTCCATATATCATATAGACCTCAATAAAGTGTCATCACAATTGGATTACCTGATCAATAACTCAAAACAATGAGGGGAGAGGAAAAAAAGGGAAGGAGAAAAAATGACACAATAATGATGAAAACAGATACAGAAAGAGAATGAATATAACCAACACAGCGGTCCAGCCTGAAGGGTTCTCCATCCACCGCATGGACCGTACCCTGGCATCTGGGAAAGGGAGAGGAGGGGGCGTCTGCCTCATGGTCAACTCTGCGTGGTGTTCCGACGTGGCAGTCCTGTCCAACTCCTGCTCTCCACACCTCGAACATCTGGCGGTGAAGTGCCGTCCCTCTACCTCCCGAGCGAATTCACCTCCGTTATCCTGACCGCGGTCTACATCCCACCCCAGGCAGACGTCCGTTTGGCACTGGAGGAGCTGCATGCCGTGGTCAACAAACACCAGATGTCTTACCCCGAGGCATTTACCACCATTGCTGGGGACGTCAATAAGGCGAACCTCAAGAAATCACTCCCCAACTTCCACCAACATGTCTCCTGCTGCACCAGAGGACCTAACACCCTCGACCACTGCTACACCACCATCAAGAATGCCTATCGTTCTATCCCTCGCCCTCACTTCGGTAAGTCCGACCATACCGACCATGCTTCTTCCTGCCTACAAGCAGCAATTAAAGAGCGCACCCCCAGAAGTGAGGACAGCACAGAGCTGGTCGGGGGGGGGGGGGGGGGGCAGAAGAACAACTCCAGGACTGTTTGGAGTCTGTAGACTGGGCAATGTTCAAGGACTCGGCAACGGACTTGAACGAATATGCCACAGTCGTTACAGACTTCATAAAGAAATGTGTGGAGGACTGCATCCCTACAAAAACCTTCCGAGTGTTTCCCAATCAGAAACCTTGGATGAACTATGAGATCCGTACTCTCCTGAAGTCCAGACACAGGGCATTCACATCCAACGATACAGTGGCCTACATGAAGACCAGATACGACCTTGGTAAGGCCATCAAAAAGGCCAAAAGGGATTTCTGCTCCAAACTGGAGGACGAGACAGATGTTCGGCAGCTGTGGCAGGGTCTGAATGCAATCACCTCCTACAAGGCAAAACCAGGAGGCAGCTCGAATGCCGGTGTAACATCACTCCCTGACGAGCTCAATGCGTTTTACGCACGCTTTGACAGGGAGAATACTAATGTGCCTTCCCGATCCCCCATTCGCTGTGATGGCATTTCAGTCTCAGTCACAGAGGCCGATGTCAGGAAATCCTTCAGAGGGGTGAACCCCCGAAAAGCACCTGGACCTGATGGTATACCCGGCCGTGTTCTAAAAACCTGTGCGGACCAACTGGCGGGAGTTTTTACGGACATTTTCAACCTCTCACTTCTGAGGTCTGAGGTCCCCACCTGCTTTAAAAGGGCATCAATTATACCGGTGCCCAAGAAGAGTAAGGTGACGTGCCTCAATGACTATCGACCAGTGGCACTAACGCCGGTGGTGATGAAGTGCTTTGAGAGGTTGATCATGGAGCAAATCAACTCCTACATCGACAAAAACCTGGACCCACTGCAGTTCGCATACCGCCACAACAGATCAACGGTGGATGCGATCTCGCTGGCCCTCCACTCCGCACTGGACCACTTGGACAACAAAAACTCATATGTCAGGCTGTTATTCATTGATTACAGCTCGGCATTTAACACAATCATCCCCTCCAAACTGGTTACCAAACTCGCAGAACTGGGTCTCTGCGCATCCCTCTGCAACTGGATCCTCGACTTCCTCGTCCACAGACCACAGTCTGTTCGTATTGGTGGAAATGTGTCAGCCTCAATAACAATCAGCACGGGAGCACCTCAAGGCTGCGTGCTCAGCCCCCTGCTGTACTCACTCTATACCCATGACTGCGTAGCGAACCACAGTGCGAACTCCATCATCAAGTTCGCTGATGACACCACTATTGTGGGGCGTATCACTGATGGGGATGAGTCAGAGTACAGAAGAGAGATCGAGCAACTGTCCATATGGTGCCAGCGCAATAACCTGGCCCTGAACACCAGCAAAACCAAGGAACTGATTGTGGACTTTGGAAGGAGTAGGAGGGGGACCCACAGCCCCATTTATATCAACGGGTCGATGGTTGAAAGGGTCAAGAACTTCAAATTCCTGGGGGTGCACATCTCTGAAGATCTTTCCTGGTCCGAGAACACGAACGCAATTATCAAAAAAGCTCATCAGCGCCTCTACTTCCTGAGAAGATTACGGAGAGTCGGATTGTCAAGGAAGACTCTCTCTAACTTCTACAGGTGCACAGTCGAGAGCATACTAACCGGTTGCATCGTGGCTTGGTTCGGAAATTTGAGCGCCCTGGAGAGGAAAAGATTACAAAAAGTAGTAAACACTGCCCAGTCCATCATCGGCTCTGACCTTCCTTCCATCGAGGGGATTTATCGCAGTCGCTGCCTCAAAAAGGCTGGCAGTATCATCAAAGACCCACACCATCATGGCCACACACTCATCTCCCTGCTACCTTCAGGTAGAAGGTACAGGAGCCTGAAGACTGCAACAACCAGGTTCAGGAATAGCTACTTCCCCTCAGCCATCAGGTTATTAAACCTGGCTCGGACAAAACTCTGATTGTTAGCAACCACTTTCTGTTATTTGCACTACCAGTTTATTTATTCATGTGTGTATATATTTATATCATGGTATATGGACACATTTATCTGTTTTGTAGTAAATGCCTACTATTTTCTGTGTGCTTAAGCAAAGCAAGAATTTCATTGTCCTATACAGGGACACATGACAATAAACTCACTTGAACTTGAACTTGAACTTGAACTTATCCTACATACGCTAGAGCCAATTTACAATTACAACAATCCAATTAACCCTCCAACCTGTACTTCTTTGGAGTGTGGTAGGAAACCGGAGAGCCCAGAGAAAACTCACACAGGTCATGGGGAGAACGTACAAACCTCGTGGAGATATCACCCGTAGTCAGGATCTAACCTGGGTCTCTGGCATTGTAAGACAACAAGTCTACCACTCTGCCACTGTGTCGCCCCATCATGTCCATCATGTTATCCCATCATGTCATCCTGTGAGCTGACCCAGTGTAGAAACAACTAGAGAGAAAGGATAACAAATGAACTGAGAGAGAAAAAAGTGCTTCGCAAGGTCCACTTAACAAGTAAGAACAAAACTTTTTAAAGAGATAAAAGCCTATTTTCTGACCAGACCAGATTGAATTTCACAGATCTGTTGTATGTATGGCCTTTGGCCACTTTGTAAAGAATAGAGAATTATAATCAAATCAAGTCAAAGGGATAACAGTGTAAAAAATGCCATCCACTTTAAAAGTCCATGAACAGTTTACTTCACAACTGAACACACATTACTTCAAAACAGATGTTGATTAATCTGCTATGTTCCTCGAGCATTTTCAGTTTCAATTATAAAACATTTGCAGAATTATGGAAGTTTGCAGCACAGAAAGAGGGAATTCAGCCCACCCTGTCCATGCCAGCTAAAAAGGGACAAAGTTATTTCCAGTTCCCAAATCTTGGCTCATGACAATGCAGATTATTTTTGAAATATTTACAAAATTATTCAAGACAAGAATGGAACCTAATACTGAAATGATTATATTTGGCGTAATGGAAGATGGGAATAAATTGAACACATCTCAAAATCTATTCCTTAACTATGGTTTAATAATAGCAAAAAAATAAATTCTTAAATTTTGGAAGGGTACATCAATACCATCGCTTAAAATGTGGATTGCAAGTATGTTGGACACCGCTCATCTTGAGGAAATGCGATTCCTCCTAATGGATAAATCAGACCAATTCATAACGAGTTGGTCTCCATTCGTCGTTTTTTTGGAATCATATGGTGCAACACAATTGTAAAAAATAACCTTTTCAGGACTGGACGAGGGTTGGTCAAGATTATAAATAATGATCTCCTTTTCTATTTTCTTTTATTTTCTTTTCTCTATTTTCTCTCTCAACTTTCTTCATTTACTCGTTTTCTTTTTCACACACTATATATTTCACATCTTTCTATCCTTTACTATCTAACTTATTTTTCTTATTCTAATCTTTTTTCAATGTAACAAAAAAAAAAAAAGAAGTTGTACATAAAATGTATTATGAAAATATATATTAGGCACTTTGGTGCCATATGACTGTACTTACTTCTAATAAAATAAAATATAAAAAAAAAGACAATGGCTCATCAAGTTGTCAAACAAATACTTTTGAAACATCTTGAGGATTGCCGCTCCTCAGTGTTTTCCAGATCCCCACAATAAAAAGAAAGTATTCTTCCATTACTCAGCTCTAATTTTAAATCTAATAAATTTAAATCCATGCCTCTATTTATTGTCCTTTGTGCTGATGAGATAGATCATGCCTGTCCACATCTTCCACAATCATAGAGATGCATAGCACACACAACAGGCCTTTCAGTCCACTGAGTTTGCCCAACCTTCAAGCACTGGTTTACTTTAATCCTCGATTCATCATCATCACCATCATCATCATCGTTGAAAACGTCAACGGGCACGGTGCCTTACAATGCTATGTACGACAGTGATCGCAACTTCTACTGAAATGTGGATGGCCGTTGGCTCGCTAGGAGCCCATCCGCCCTTTGACAGGTCAGGTGGGGGAGACGGTTTAGTCGCCGACTATCCGACCATGGAGCAGGTAGCATGGGATTACATGCCACCCGTGGCGGGGGGGACTCCCTCCGACCTGACCTGGATTAGTGTCTGATTCATGCCAGACACTAATCCAGGTCTCCCATTATTTTATACACCTCAATTAAATTTCCCCTGTCTCCTTTATTTCACAGGGAACAAGATACAAGATACACGATACATTTATTTGTCACATGCACCAATTGGCACAGTGAAATGTGTAATCACCATACAGCCATACAAATAAAAAAAGAACACAACACACGATAGACTCCGACATAAAACATCCCCACACAGCAGAATCAAAGTTTCCCACTGTGAGGGAAGGCACCAAAAATTCAGTCATCTTCCTCTGATGTTCTTTGATGTTCGCCCGTGGTCGGGGCCTCCCGAGCCCTCCGCAGTCTCCGCTACGGATGGCCCGATGCTCAGGCCCACTCGCCGGGATGCTGGAACTCCGACGTCAGAACGGGAGAACAACCTCAGCGGCTTGGAGCTCCGAATCGGCCACTTCCTACCGGAGTCCGCGGCTCCCGAAGTCCACAGGCCATGCCGGGTGGAGACCCACATCGGCAGCCCCCGGCAAAGGGATCCCAGGACTCCGTGACGCCGAAGTCAGCGCCGCCCGTGCTGGAAGCCCCATGAATCACAGCTCAGCAATGTTGAAGCAGCAGGTCCAACACTCCGGAGCTTCAAACGGCGATCCAGGTAAGGCATCGCCCGCTCCGCGATGAATCCAGTGCTGCGCCGCCGCTCCTGAAGCTGTGGTCCGGTCCTCGGTCCCCGGCAGGAAAGGCCGCACCTGTCCAGTTAGTAGGCTGCGAGGAGGGGGGCGAGGACGCGACTCGGAGAATAGTTGCATCCTCGTCAGGAAGTGACTGGGAAACGGTTTCCCCTTACCCTACCCCCCCTCCCCCACGTAGAAAAATAAAAGAAACCTCCAAAACAAACTGTTAAGACAAACTAAAATTAAAAAGATTGAAACAGACAGATTGTAGGCATCAAAGCGGCGCCCCTAGTGGTGGACAACCACATGTAACAAAGTCTCCTGAAAACTACAATTTTTAAACCAGCTTAACATCATTTTAAATCTTTGCCACTTCCTCTCTCATATTATTACAACCCCCTGTGGCGTGGTGAACAAGACTATCCATTATGCTTTAACTGTGGCCTAACCAGCATTTTTAACAAAACCCAACACTTACAATTTCAATTACCCACCATAGTATATGTTCATATCCATCTCAGCTCTACAACTTGCCATGGGACTAAATTTAGGTAACATCTGCTCGATCTTCCTCTTTACTTCCAGCTTCAGCACCTTCTCCTCCTACGTTTCCTATTCCTTCTTCTTCTCCTGTTCCTCCTCTTTCTTTAAGGGCGGCATTATGGCGCAGCGGTAAAGTTGCTGTCTTATAGCGCCAACGACCCGGGTTCGATCCTGATTATGGATGCTTGTCTGTACCGAGTTTGTCTGTACCGAGTTTGTACGTTTTCCCCATGACCTACATGCTTTTTCTCCGGGAATCTCTGGTTTCCTTCCACCCTCCAAAGATGGACAGGGTTGTAGGTTAATTGGCTTGGTATAATTGTAAATTTTCCATAGTGTGTGTAGAATAGCATTAGTGTGTTTAGGATCGCTGGTCGTCATGGACTCGGTGGGCCGAAGGGTCCATATTGAAAGAGATTCAAAACTCTAAAAAATCTTTAAATCTTCTTTCCCTCTTTCTCCTCATCCTCCTCCACCTTCTTTTTCTTCCTTTCCTCCTTCCCCACCCATCTCCTTCGCATCTTCCCTGTCGGATGAGGATGACTGACTTCCTTCCATTCTGGTTTTGCGGATTAAGAGATGACTGATAAAGCTAATGTGGGAATTACATATTCTTCCACAGATGGGGTAGGAAGTACTTTGCTATACAGGCAGCCTGATGCGTGGATAGTTTAAGAGGTGCTGTGCCCCTTGGGCCACTTGTGCAGAATTGCTGTATGTGACCAGAGGCAGGATTCGGTAGCATGGGTAAGGTATGCAATGAAGCCAAGACTGGAAATATGGGTCAGCTTTGTGGCCGGAGCCAGGGTCAGAAATGGAGCCAGATGTATGATAGGCACAAAATGAAGTAACTCGGCGGAACAGGCAGCAACTCTGGAGAGAAGCAATGGGCGATGTTTCAGGTGTGGGAATGGGAGGGGAGTTAAAGTGTTTTGCAACTGGATGTATGTCAGATGTATGGCTGGAACTGGAGCTGGATGGATCTGGAGGTAGGACCATGAGTAGGTGTGAGGCCAGAACCGGATAATGAATGTGGGAATGGTTGCAATGGGGAGAATGCGATTGTGGCAGGGAATGGGATCAGATGTGTGACCAGAGGCCAGGGACAGGGAGTACGGATGGAATGGGGAATTGGAAATCAGAGTACAACCCAGTGTAAGGGGTGGATAGTAGGTTGTGTTAATGTGGGGAGAAGTGGCGGTGGAAGCAGCGAGCAAAACATTCTGTTCCTGAGCCTGTGTGTGTGTGGTGTATGGTGTGTGTGTGTGTGTGTGGTGTATGGTGTGTGCGTGTGCGTGTGCGTTGGTGCGTGCGTGTGTGCGTGTGTGTGTGTGTGTGGTGTATGGTGTATGTGTGTATGGTGTATGTGTGTATATATGTGTGTGTGCGCGTGTATGTGTGTGTGTGCGTGTATGTGTGTGTGGTGTATGTGTGTATGGTGTATGTGTGTGTATATGTGTGTGTGTGTGTGTGTGTGCGCGCGGTGTGTGCGTGCGTGTGTCTGTGCGTGTATGTGCGTGTGTGTGCACATGTGTGTGTCTATGTGTATGTATGTGCGTGTGTAAGCACATACAAATGTGTAATGGATGGGACCTATAACTGAGCATCCACATTGTTTCAGCAAATTATTGCTTGATCATTATTATTCACGTGGCAGATCCTGGTTTCCAACTACCTTGGGATCCTTTGCCACTAGCTGCTGTGCTTGCCTACCTCATGTTGAACAGAACAACAGCAACAGGACTATGGAAGTTGCTCCACTATTACAGCTCGAGAAATGAGACATGTTGACTTTGATAATGATTGATTGATTGATTGAAAGATATAGCATGGAAACAGACCCTTATTGTCATACTGAGTGACGAGTTCACGTTCACGGGTTCACAAGTTATAGGAAGGAGTATTATAGGAGTATAATTATGCCGTTCGGCACATTGAGTTTACTCCACCATTCAATCATGTCTGATCTCTGCCACCTAATCCCATTTTCTTGCCTTCTCCCCATAACCCTTGACACTCATTCTAATCAAGAATTTGTCTATCTCTGCCTTAAAAATATCCACGTGTGATAGACAAGAAATGGCCAGTATAAAGAAGAAACCATTGAGTGCCCCTTCTTCTGGAAGAGGAATGTTATCTTTATCATTAATAGCCCTACATTGCAGAATTATTTTAATGTTTTGAGATCCTTCAGCTCACTAACAGTAAAACACCATTCTAAGATCAATAGTTAATAGTGGGGAGCCTAGCTGTGTGTTGGACTGGGCTATCTCCACAACTCTCTACAATTTCTTGCAATCCTGGGCAGAGCTGTTCCCAAAACAACCCAACTATGCTTCCTATGCTGCATCTGTAAAAGTTTGTAAATGTCATTGGAGACATGCAGAATGTTCCTAAAGAAGCAGAGATGTTGGTGTGCTGTCTTAGCTGTCGCTTCAATGTGAGTATATACATAGTATAGTAGGTAGATTCCGCACTCATCCTTGTGAGGCACTGGTCATGGAGTCATAGAGCATGGAAACAGGCCCTTTGGCCCAACTTGCCCACACCGGTCAACTTGCCCACACAGGCCCTTTGGCCCAACTTGCCCACACCGGTCAACTTGCCCACACAGGCCCTTTGGCCCAACTTGCCCACATCTACATTTGCCCCCACCTGCCTGCGTTTGACCCATTTCCTTCAAAACCTTTCCTATCTAGGTAACTGTCCAAATGAATTTAAAATGTTGTGATCGTACCTGCCATCAACTACCTCCTCTGGCAGCTCGTTCCATTTACCCACAACCCTTTGTGTGAAATTGCTGCCCCTCAGGTTCCCATTAAATCTTGTTCTTCTCACCTTAAACCTAAGTCCGCTGCTTCTTGATTCATTTATTCTGGGTAAAAGACTCTGTGCACTTACCCTATCTATTCCCCCTCATGATCTTAATACCGCTATAAGATCACCCCTCATCCTCCTGTGCTCCTCAGAATGAAGTTCCAGCACGCTCAACTTCTCGCTAGAGTTCAGGACCTCGAGTCCTGGCAACCAGTGTTGACAATGATTGTGGAGGAGGCAGCGTCACTTATCCTCGCTAATTTTGCTCTTTGGGTTAGAAAGTCAAGGATCCAGTGGCAGAGGAGGATGTTGATTCCAAGGTCCAGGGATTTAGAGATGAGTCTGGTTGGGATTATAATATTGAAGGTGGAGCTATAGTCAATAAATAAGAGTCTGACGTAGGTATCTGTGTATTTAGGTGTTCCAGAGATTTAGGTGTTCCAGAGTTTAGGGCCAGGGGGTTGGTGTCGGCTCTGGACCAGATGCGACAGTGGACCAAATTGCAGTGGATCAAGGCTGTCTGGGACGCTGGAGTTAATGTGGGCCTATCTCTCAAAGTACTTCATGATGGTGAATGTCAGAACCACTGGATAGTAGTCATTAGCGGTCATCTTGAAGCAGGTGAAGACCTCAGAATGAGTAGGGAGAGGTTAAAGATATCCGTACATACCCTCCCTGCCAGCTGGTCCACACAGGTCCTGAGGATGCAGCTGGGGACTCCACCTGAGGCAGTTGCTTTCTATAGATTCACTTCAGGGAGGATGATCTTACATCTGCCACAGTAACTGTTAATGGTCTGAAATATGAAAGTTAAAGTAAAATAGTGTTGATGATAACAAAGTGGATGGGTCAGAAAATTATATCATAGTAAACATGGAATAAGTTGGACAAATTAATGTTATGGACAAATCAAGAGCCGGAAAAGAGGAAAAATGTCCTATAAATGTATTATGAATAGTATTGAACAAAGAAAGCAACAAGATAGACACAAAAAGCTGGAGCAACTCAGCAGCTCAGGCAGCATCTCTGGAAAGAATGGTTAATGTTTCGGGTTGATACCCTTAAGAATGTCTTTCTGATTGATTTAGTCAGCTGCCTAAGTTTGCACAAAATAACACTTCACCCTTTGGCTACTTTTAAGAAGGGTTTTGATCCGAATCGTCACCTGTCCCTTCTCTCCAGAGATGCTGCCTGTCCCGCTGAGTTACTCCAGCTTTTTGTGTCTATCTTCGGTTTAAACCAGCATCTGCAATTCCTTCTTACACAAAGAATGCAACAAAGCTGATTTAGAGTCACAGATTCATAAAGTGTGGAAAAAAGCCCTTCGGCCCAACGTCCACACCGCCCAACATGTCCCATCTACACTAGTCCCACCTGCATGCATATGGTCCTTATCCCTCTAAGCCTGACCTACCTATGTACCTGTCCAAATTGTTTTTTTCTTGCCTGCTTTAACCACGCAAGACTATTAAAATGGCATGCAATAACAAAATTCCAAACCATGATCATTAGGATCAGGCACAATAATTACAAAAAAGGTTTTAATATCACACTTGACATAAAGATGGTATTTTTACAAAACAAACTTCTTCAAATATTTTCACCATGTTATAAAATATCAATTAACAAATATATTTTAAGTTCTGATTATATTATTAATTATTGGTTTCTAAAAATAATATATAGCATAATCCATTAGGAGTTTAAGATACACAAAAGGTAAAGGGCAAATAGTATTAAACAGGATGTTTAATCAGGATGGAGGTGGAGCTGCTCACAGGATGGTGCAAATCCCACAACCTCATTCTCAACGTGGGAAAAACTAAGGAGATGGTGGTTGACTTCAGGAGGGCGGGAAAACAACACCATACACCTCTGCACATCGATGGAGCTGATGTGGAAAGGGTCAGCAGCGTGAAGTTCCTAGGACTCCACCTGTCAGATGACCTGATGTCCACAACCAACACCACAGCACTGGTCAAAAGAGCCCAGCAGCGACTACACCCTCTCCGAAGACTACGTAAAGCAGGTCTCCCCACTACACATCTACGAACTTTTTATAGGGGGACAATTGAGAGCACATTAACCAACGGCATCACTTCCTGGTTCGGGTGCTGCAAAGCGTACGAACGGCACCAACTTGACAGGATTGTGAAGACCGCCAGCAGGATTATTGGTGCTCCACTCCCTTTCTTGCTGGACATATACAGGAAGAGATGTATCAACAGAGCCATCTCCATCATCAAAGACCCCTACCACCCATCGCTTCACATATTCTCCATCATGCCATCTGGGAAGAGGTACAGGAGCATTAGCTGCAAAACCAGCAGGATGCTCCTCAGCTTCTTCCCGCAGGCTATAAGACTGTTAAACGGACTTTGCCCCCTGCCAAAGTATCGCGCACCAACCACCAACCTGGACAGAGCCACTGTCGTGCCGCTGCCGATCGGAATGCCTGTTGATGTTTAGTTGAGAGTAGTGTTAAACTTGTTCATGATATATGTATTTTTATTTCTATTTATTTTTTACTGCACACTGAATGGACACTGGTTTGAGTAACGTTTTTTTGTTTCCTCTGGGTATGCGAGTACTCAGGAAAATAACAATAAAGATATACAACAATACAACAATACAACAAACACCGTAGTAGACAAGGTAAGTATTACCCTGACAGTTGGTTTATCTACAGACAATGTTAGACAATGTGTTCATAAATCAGAGTGAGGACCAGCAATTCATCTTTGAAATGGGGAAAGAATTTGCACCAGGTGCAATATCTTGCATTTCTTGGTCATTGGACAAATTTACATATGTCTTTCTGACTGATTTAGTCAGCTGCCTAAGTTTACACAATATAACACTTCACCCTGTGACTACTGATTGTCTTTAGCAGCTTAGAAAAGCATACATCAAATAAAATGTGCAGATCAGCTTCGTGGCACAGAAACCAACTGCAGAAATGCAACAAATGAAGAATTAGGGACTTTAAAGTACATGTTATACTCAGACGGAACCCAGAGAAAGGACTGGGAATTAAAAGGATTGGGAATTGAATCACTTATTGCATTTGGTGCCTATTGGTCAGTTTTAACTTCACCACATTAATACTCCTGAAAGATCAGTTCTACATGATTTAGCAATTAAGCATTTGGAATGAAGACAAACTGTGATACGAGACCGAAATCTGCCATCCCATAAATATCCTTGTACACCTTATAGATAAGTAAATTCACCAGTAAAAACTTGATATGTACTTTAAACTTTCGTGTATGTACTTTAGACTTTAGAGATACAGCGCTGAAACAGGCCCTTCGTCCACACCAACCAGCAATCACCATGTACACTAGCACGATCATACACACTGGGTAACATTTACAATTTTGCCAAAGCCAATTAACCTACACACCTGTACGTTTGGAGAAAGCCCATGCTGTCACAGGGAGAATGTACAAATTCTGTACAGACAGCACTTATGGTCAGGTTCGAACCCGGGTCTCTGGTGCTGTAGGGAAGCAGCTTTACCGCTGCACCATTGGAACTGAACAAAATTGCACTCCAGCATATGTTACATCCAATTGTCTGCGGATTCTACTATTTTTGTAGCTTGAGGTTAAATAACTGACAATATATAATTCAGGGCAGTTGGCAGATGCTATAGACCTGCCCCCACGAGTCTTGGGCAGATGGGGCTCGTCAGCCTGGGAAGGCAGTCCATCTAGGAGAGGGAAAACTCTGATTTAAAACCTCCACTGCTTTGTGGCCATATCCAATCATGGAAAAGGCTCCAGGAGTAAACCTCAAGAAAATCCGGAGTCGGAGCAGTTAAGGCAGGTCTACAACCTCGCTCTGGCAGCTCCTGCAATGACGCTGGTGCCAAACTGTTCCTTTGGATCGATCAGTGACATGGAGAGGGGGGACTTGCTGCATGGACAACAGCCTGTCCTCCATATGACATCGCCCGGGCTTGCATACGGCCAGAATACATCACCCATGGTCAGTCATGACCGAGGGGGGCCAACTACTATAGTTCCAATCTTAAATTCAACTCAAAAGTAGTTCTTGCATGAGTTATGATCTTTGAATATCTGTTCACTGTTACATTAGGTCCAGAAGACTCAATGGAGACAGATGTCTGTTACACTGTGGGAGAGCCTGAATTTCATTGCCAATGTTCTCCTTCATTGAAAGCTTAATTGTCAGAGGTTGGTGTTGTGTACCCTGGAGAGATTTGTACCTAATATTCCTGGTGCAGATATTCAACACCAGAGCCATTTAATGCATTGCACACTTCAGTGAATGAATCAAGGACAACATTGAGTGAGTGTCAAGTGAACAATTTCCCATATGTCTTGTAGATGACTCCACTCCATCATGAAACTTGCTGAAGGTGAGGAGGAGCATTATGGCAAGAAAGATTGAGAAAAGCATTAGGGTTCAGCCTTCTTTGACATCTGTCTCCATTGAGTCTTCTGGACCTAATGGGTGAAACCATATCTTCCACAGAAAACTCTAACATGGAAGAAGTATGTAAATCATGGCATCAAGAGGAGGAATATTCGGCCATAAGACGTTGGGAAGGGAGGAACTAAAGGGGTTTCAGGGAAGGTAATCAAGGATTGAATCCTCTTGGATCCAGGACTGGATATCTCTATCAGAAATGGGGATCAATCAACCTCTGAAGTTTGGCAAACAAAATGTCCTTGTTTGGAATCCCAGATGTCCTAGTATTTACAACAAAGCTCCCCCCACCCACCCCTCATGCCTGTCAAGATTGGGACTGTTGTTTCAAGCCAACAATCCTAAAACTGCTGGTATTGTTCACAATGTAATTAAAATAGATTCAGGAGTGTTTAATTGTCACATGTACCGACAATAGAACAATTACATTCTTACGTGCTGCAGCTTAACAGGCCCATCAACACAGTAACACACAGATAAACATACAATAATATGTACAGAGAGATCTTGGGATCCAAGTCCATAACTTCCTGGAAGCTGCAACACAAGTAGATAGAGTAGTAGTAAAGAAAGCTTGCTTTCAAAGGGTGGGAGCATTGAGTATAAGAGTCAGGGAGTCATGATTCAGCTTTATTAAACATTGGTTCAGCCGCTTTTGGGGTAGTGCATGCAGTTTTGGTTGCCCCATTACAGAAAGGATGTGAGAGGTTTGGAAAGAGTGTGGGGGAAGTTTACCAGAATAATGCTTAGATTTGTTGGTATTAAATATAGGGAGAGGTTGGACAGACCTGGATTGTTTTCTCTAGAATGCTAGAGGTTGCAGGGAGTTAGGGCGGACAAAATTGCTGGAGAAACTCAACGGGTGCGGCAGCATTTATGGAGCGAAGGAAATAGGCAACATTTCAGGCCATAACCCTTCATCAGACTGATGCAGGATGGGGGGGGGGGCACTATCCTATCTTTTTGCTGATAGGATAGTGCGCAACAAAAAGCTTTTCATTGTACCTCAGTACACATGACAATAAACTAAACTAAACTAAATATGGCAAAACTTTTCAGAATTCAAACCAAGGACTTAAATCAGTTCGGCTACTTCATTGCATTTCCTGTGAGTAATGTCAGAACCAATGCTTTTTCTGTTTTTATGCTCTTCCAACCAAATTATATCTTCCAAATTTTCCAAAGACTTTGTTCCACTGATTGAAGATGGACATAACATGCAGGAGTAACCCAGCAGGATAGGCAACATTTCTGGATAGAAGGAATGGGTGACGTTTCGGGTCGAGACCCTTCTTTATTCCTTACCCATTCCTTCTGTCCAGTGATGTTGCCCGTCCCACTGAGTTACTCCTGCATTTTGTGTCTATCTTTGGTTTTAAACCAGCATCTGTGGTTCCTTCCTACACTGTTCCATTAATTAGTTCGTTCTGCTGGTGTTGTCTGACGTTGGTGATTCTTACGTTGTTTACAAAGCTGTAAGCACACTATAAAGAAACAATTGTATTTTTCCAGCAATGGGTTTGGTGAGATGATGAAAAACATCATCAGCGACTGAGTCAAATGTTTTCCAACACCTGCCCTTCGACGCCAATTGAACGGGTAGAATCAGTCAGGTTGGTTACCACCAGCCCCAGCACCTCAGCTCAGCCACTTGTTCATTAATAGATTAAAGCCTGTGAGAAAATTAGGCACAATCTACATCCTACAGCAGGAAATACGTTCTTTAAATTGTTACAAAGGTACAAAAGATTTACGAGCATCAGACAACATTTTTAAAAGGAGGAAATGACTATGATTTTCTAAATTAGAGCAATGTGCGTATAATGCAGGAGAGGATCAGCTGTTTCACAAGAACTTGGACCCCAGCAACCTTAATCACCCTCCTGTTTCCTGTTATTTGAAGTGTTGAATGATATCAAGGATAAAATTCATGTCTAAATGGATCACTTATGGGCCTGTCCCACTTAGGCGTCTTTTTAGGCGACTGCAGGAGACTATGCAGTCACCACACGGTCGCCACATGTTCGCGGGTGGTTGCCGGGGAGTCGCCTTCATGGTCATGAGGAGTTCCAGCATTCTGTGAACAGTCGCGGCCACATCAACAAAGAGATTATGGCAGTATATTCAATGGAAAAGAAAGCATTGCAGATTTACTATACTTTAGACTTTAGTGATACAGCGCGGAAACAGGCTGTTTGGCCCATTGAGTCCACTCTAACCAGCGATCACCCCTTACACTAACCTGCACATACTTGAGTCACTCCAGCAATTTTGTCTACCTTCGATTCTCCAGCATCTGCAGTTCCTTCTTGAACATACTTGAGATTTATTTTTACAACATAAAGCCGATTAACCTACAAGCCTATACATCTTTGGAGTGTGGGAGAAAACCGGAAAACCCAGAGAAAGCCCATGCGGCTACGGGGAGAATATACAAACTCCACACAGATGGTACCCATAGTCAGGATCGAAACCGGGTCTCTGGCGCTGTACGGCAGCAACTCTACCGCTGCACCACCGTGCCGCCCAGACTTAATTGTATTTATGTACAGTACATCTGATCCATTTAGATAGCATGCAAAACAAAGCTTTTCTCTCTACCTCAGTACACGTGACAATAATAAACCTAAACATTTGTCAACAGGACTTTTGTCTGAAAATATAATAGGGATGGGACCTGATCAATTTTCATTATTATCCCTGATAGGAATATACTCTGGATCGGACTCAGATTACTGACGTTGTAAGGCTGCAACTCTACAGCTGCGACACCAGACATTGTTGGATATATTCAACAGGCAGTAAACATAAAGAAAACAAAACACGTTAACATATCGAGCTACTGAGTTGAAGTTTGAAGATTTAAAAAAAATGTAATTGCATCTAAGTGCAAAAAAATATGGTCAGAAATTGGTTCCTTTTTGCGTTTTTACATATTCCTTCAGTAAGGGTCATTGATTGCATTGAGTCTGTGGACAGGCACATGTTCGAGACAACTTGATCCATCTGAATGAGTAAATCTCAGCCACCTCAGGTTTCATCAAGAAATACATCGATAACTACATTCTGTCATAGACAGTTAGGGTATATCCTGGTGTATAGGGCAATAATCCTAATCTGAACAATGTAATTATGATCATGGATGTAATAACATAGAATCTGTAAAAGAATTACAGTATTCAGCATGCATTTATGAAAAAAAATGGCACTGTCATGTATTTGGAAAGAAGTCATGATGGGCCAAATGGCATAATTCTGCTCCAATGACATGAATTTATGAATAAAATAATAATAATAATAATAATATCTTTTATTGTCATTGCACGTCAGTGCAACGAGATTTAGTATGCAGCTCCAACCGATGAAAAAGAAAAGGGGTAGATTTGGATTCTTAGAGGGTCATCAACTGGAGGTTGGTCAACATGGCTTGTGGGGATAGGGGTAACATATTGATGTTGTGTTTAGTGACAGGGAACAAGGACTTTGCAGGTTTAAAGTGATAGAAATGTGGGAAGTCCAGATTCATTATTCTTCTAGGTGATTGTTCTGATGCTCTACAATTATACTTGCTGCAGGACAGCATGAAGAAATGCTGGGACCTGCTATCAACTAGAGGACAACTGAGGGAACAGATATAGGTTAAGGGCCTGTCCCACCAGCATGCGATAGCATGCGTCTAGCGCGACCAAACGTGGTCGCTTGAGGCATACGGCCTCGCGGGGCCGATCCCACTTCGATTGCCGGAGGCGTATGGAGTTGTGCGGGGCTGGTCCTGACATCGCGCGGGGCTCCAAAAATCTTGCACTTCGAAAATTCCGCACGACAACGGCCTGTCGGCCCGCAGGCGCATTGAGGCCGTACGCAGCGTCTTGATGTCATATGCCGTGTCTTGATGGTGTACACCTAGCATGTGGCATTGTGCAATGACGTCACCGCCCGGCATGCCGTTGCATGGTGACATTACTGCCCGACGCCGTGCGGCGTCCAAATTCAGTCGGCCCGCCTCCTGCCGAGCTGATTGGTGAATATGATGTCGGGACCAGCCCCGCACGACTCCAGACGTCTCCGCGCTTCGAAGTGGAACCAGCCCGTGCGGCCGTACGCCTCAAGCAACCACGTTTGGTCGTGCTAGACGCATGCTGGTGGGACAGGCCCTTTAATCAAAGAGAATTAGCATGAATTTGTAATCAGCAAATTACGGCAGGTTAACATAATTATTATGAGAAGGCCATTGTCATTAGGGATAGATTAATGCATATGGATGTTGTAAGTGTATTGAAATATTTTGAAAAATTGTAGATTCATGGAGATGAAGTACAGATCAATTATGACTTGTTTAACATAGAACAAAAAAAAAGTAGAGCACAGGAACAAGCCCTTTGGTTCATGATGTCTTTAGTTTAGTTTAGTTTATGGTCACATGTACCGTGAACAGCTATTGTTGCGTGCTAACTAGTCAGTGTAAAGACAATATTTGATTACAATCGAGCCATTTACAGTGTATAGATATTTAAAGGTGCGGAGCGATTGTAATATGTGATTGTAGATCTGTTTCTGTGGCTAGCACGCAAATAGTCACCTGGGTTTGACTCCATCTTGGAAGTTCCATGTCCTTGTCCATGTCCAGGCCAAACATGATGCCAAGCTAAACTAAGCTCACCTGCCTGCCTATGATCCATATCCCTCCATTCCCTGCACATGCATGTACTATTGTGTTTGCCTCCACAACCACCCCTGGCAGCAAGTACCAGGCACCCACCATAAAATATATAAAAATTGCCTCACACATCTCTTTTACACTTTGCCCCTTTCACCTTAAAGCTATGGCCTTGAGTTAAGAGAAACAGCATGGAAACAGGCTGTTCAGCCCAACGAGTCCACGCTGACCAACGACCACCCATACACTAGTTCTGTCCTACACCCTAGGGACAATTTACAGAACCCAATTGACCTACAAACCTGCATGTCTTTGGAATGTGGGAGGAAACTGAAGCAGCCGAGTAAACCCAGGCAATCACAGGGAGAACGTACGAACTCCACACTGACAGGATCAGGATCAAACCTAAAATATTAGTTTAGTTTAGAGATACAGCGCAGAAACAGGCCCTTCGGCCCACTAAGTCCGCACTAACCAGTGATCCCCCGCACATTAACACTATCCTACACACACTAGGGACAATTTACACATACAGCAAACCAATTAACCTGCATACCTGTACGTCATTGGAGTGTGGGAGGAAACCGAAGATCTCGGAGAAAAACCCACGCGGTCACGGGGAGAACGCACAAACTCCGTACAGGCAGCACCTGTAGTCGGGGTAGAACCCGGGTCTCTGGCACTGCAAGCGGTGTGAGGCAGCAACTCTACCGCTGTGGCACTGTGGCCGCGCCCTCCCAGATCTCTGACACTGCAAGGCAGCAACTCCACCAATGTGCCACTGCTGCGTTCTTTGACATTTCCACCCTGGAAGACAGGTTCTGACTGTTTACCCTATCTATGCTTCTCATAATTTTATGTTCTTTATTAGGTCTCTCTTCAACCTCTAGCTTCCAGAGAGAACAATCCAAGTCTCCCCAACCTCCTTGCAGCTCATAGCCTCTAATCCGTACAGCAATGACAGGATAGAACAAGAGGCTGAATGGCCTACTCCCATTCCAATTTTCTCCTGACCCTGGTCAAACTATTCCCCCACCTTTAAAAACGTGACATACTAATAAGATTTTTTTCCTTATTCTCTGTTTTATTTTCAAGCATTTAATATTGTGTAATGGAAAGAATCAATTTATTCAGTCATTTCAACTACTGAATCCAATATAGTTTAATTAATCATTTAATTTATGAAACACATTTAACATGCCAGGGTTTAATATATAACATCCATCTCACAAATTAATGCTGCCTAATTGAATAAAGGTGCATATAAATATACCATATGATGAAATTGATGGAAATGGAAGTTGAAATTGCATGATTGTTTAAATAACTTATGCCAGCATTTAATAGCTCCCAAGAGAAGCATAATGTCTGAATAAACTACATAATGTGAGGCTAATGTTACAACTGTGCACTTCTGGAAACACACAACACTGGTGACTGATTCAGAAATGAATGAAAGCTTTTAGGAAGTCTGCTGCAGAACACTGATTTGTTCTAAAAGAGGATATTTCTCTATGAATATAATGTTGTATGTTTTTAAAACAATGGCCATCAAGTGGTCAAACGTGCTACAGAATAGTGATGACAATATTATTGTAATCAGGAAAATGATTGAATAAAATATTTAACTGTCAATGGATTTCTTGTTGATGTCGATTAAGCCTATAATCTATCACACTACATGGCTTAATCAATATCAACAGGAAATCTATTATTTTTATTTTTCCGGTTTCTTTCAATCACGTGGCTACATATTATTAATCTCTAAAATAAAATAAATTGAGCTAGGTGGTATTTAGTCATAGAGACATGGAAAAGGGGACTTCAGCCAAACTCATCTGAACCGATCAAGATGCTCCATCGAAGATGGTTTTACCCTTATTTGGCAAATATCCTTTGAAACATTTCCTATACATGTACTTTTCCAAATGTATTTTAAACTGCACGTAATACTCCAAATGCAGCCACACCAAAGTCCTATGAAGCTGCATCATGATTCATGACTTTTATACACAATGCCCCAACTTATGGAAGCAAATGTACCAGAGGTCTTCTTTACCATTCTTTTTACTTGTGCTGCCACTTTCAGGGAATTATAGACTCAGACCCCAAGATCCTCTGTATTAAATTTCATCAACCATTCTTCTGCCCACCTGTCCAATCGATTCAGATCCTGCTGCAATCGTTCACAACCATCTTCACTATCTGCAAAACCAATAACTTTTGTATCATCAGCAAACTTGCTAATCTTGCCCTGTATGTTCTCATCCAAATAATTGATGTAGATGACAAACAGTAACGGGCACAGCACCGAACACTGACGCACACCACATCAGCGGGTGAAGCAGCATCTATGGAGCGAAGGACTAGGCGACGTTTTGGGATGAGCCTTCTTCTGACTGATGATGTAGTATCTCACCAACAACAATGCCTGATTCCAAGCACAAATTCCCTTCTTTATTCTTGAGTGGTTCTTTCTTCTCTATGGTTATCCTCTTGCTTTTTTATGTACATATAAAAAGCCTTAAGATTTTCTTTAATTCGACTCACCAAAGCCATTTTGTAGCCCCTTTTGGCTCTTCTAATCACCTACGAGTTCTTTCCTAGTTTCTTTATATTCCTCAAAGGCCCTATGTGATTATGTCCTCCTAAACCTTGCATGTATTTTCTTTTTTTTTCTTTTGACCATATTCACAACACCTTTGGTCGTCCAGGTTCCCTTACAGTTCTTAACTTTGATCAACTGGCCTTTAAACGACTCCCACATATCAGATGTAGACTTACCTGATAACAATTGCTCCCAGTGTATGCTCCCTAGTTCCTGCCTGATAACACTGTCATTTGCTTTACTCCAATTTGGCAATTTCCCGCATTGTCCATCCTTTTCTCTATTCAAAACAATCTCAACAACTATGGAGTTGTGATCATTAGCCCAAAATGCTCTTCCAATGAAACATTAGTCACCTGTCCAGGCTCGTTTCCCAACACAAAGTCCAGTATGTTCTCTTTTTGGGTTGGATTATCCATATACTATTTTAAGAAATCTTTGACCATATGACATAGGAACAGAACAAAACCACTCAGCTCATTGAGCCTCCTCTCCCATCCACCCATGGCTAATCTATATTTCTCTCTCAACTCCATTTTTCTGCCTTAACCCTGTGACACCCTTACGAATCAAGAATCTATCAATCTCTGCTTTAATAACACTGAATGATGACCTCCACAGCCATCGGTGGCAATGAATTCCACAGATTCACCACCCTTCAGCTAAAGAAATTCCTCCTCATCTCCATTCTGAAGGCACGTCCTTTTTTTCTGAGCCTGTGCCCTCTGGCTCTGGACTCTCCCATTACTGGAAACTTCCTTTCCATGTCCACTCTATGAAGGCCTTTCATTATTCCGTAAGTTTAAATGCGATCCCCCCCCCAACCCTCACCATCCTTTTAAACTCCAGCGAGTACAGGCCCAGAGTCTTCAAACACTCCCCAATTCGTCAAGCCAATCATCCCCAGGATTATTCTTGTAAACCTCCTCTGGACCTTCTGCAATGCCAGCACATCCTTCCTCAGATAAGGGGCTGAAGCCCGTCTTCTTGGATACACCTAACAAATTCTATCCCTTCTAAGCCTTTGGCACTGAGCAAGTCCCAGTCAATATTGGGGAAGTTAAAGAAACCCACTAAGGCAACAGTTGCTTTGGCATATTTATGTAATCTGTCTACATTTCTGTTCCTCTAGCTCATGCTTGCTCAAGGTGGTGGCCTATAGTACAATGCCATTTGAGTGCTTGCAACCTTTCTTATTTCTAAGCACCATCCATACTGCCTCAGTGGACAAACCCTGCAGTATCTCCTCTCTGAGTGTCACCGTGAGTTTCCCTGATCAGTAGCCCAACCCGTCCATCTCATTCCCCTCCCTCTCTTTCATGTCTGAAATATCAATGGCCATATTCATTCACCTCTCCTTGCTTTCCTTTGAGACATACCGATCCTAACCGCTACCTTCCCATCACTCCTTTCAATTTCTGAGCTACTACTCTTATTGCCACCAGATTGTCATTCTCCATGGTAAAACCGGAGGAGAAATATTAATTGTGGACTTTGCCCCTTTCCTGCGGCTCCAAACGTAGATAAACACTTTGGTTTCTGAGGTTCTCTATTGTCTCTCTATGTACACTTTTTTTCCCTTAATAATTGTTGCTGGACTTACCGGTCAGGAAAGGAAAGATGAACAGTGGTGGGGCCGGCGGCTGAGGGCTGAGGGGCCTTGAGCCATCGGGCTGTGGCTAGGAACTGGTAGGGGAAACTTTGGGGTTGACACAGTGGCGTAGCAGTCGAGCTGCTGCCTTACAGCGCCAGAGACCTGGGTTCGATCCTGACTATGGGTGTTTGTCTGTACGGAGTTTTACGTTCTCTCCATGACCTGTGTGGGTTTTCTCCGAGTTCTTCGGTTTCCTCCCACACTCCAAAGGCATACAGGTTTGTAGGTTAATTGGCTTGGTATAAATGTAAAATTGACCCGTGTGTGTGTAGGGTAGTGTTGATGTGTGGGGATTGCTGATTGGCGCAGACTCAGTGGACCGAAGGGCCTGTTTCTGTGCTGTAACTCTAAACTAAACTAAACTTAATAGACTCAATAAAATCACTTTTAATTCTCTTGAATCTTATTTGCCACCGTTTTGCCCTCCTGACATCCTTCCGCTGACTATACCTGACCCATGCTTCCTAACCAGAGTCTCAACTTTTCTTGCCATCAATGGCTCCACCAAGGTGTCACAGTTTAAGGATAAGGGGGAAATCTTTTAGGACCGAGATGCGAAAAACATTTTTCACACAGAGAGTGGTGAATCTCTGGAATTCTCTGCCACAGAAGGTAGTTGAGGCCAGTTCATTGGCTATATTTAAGAGGGAGTTAGATGTGGCCCTTGTGGCTAAAGGGATCAGGGGGTATGGAGAGAAGGCAGGTACAGGATACTGAGTTGGATGATCAGCCATGATCATATTGAATGGCGGTGCAGGCTCGAAGGGCCGAATGGCCTACTCCTGCACCTAATTTCTATGTTTAGTGCCACAGACCTGCCTGCTGCTTTCCCTTGAATGGCCTTTTCCCACACTGTTTCCAAAAGGGTACATTTGTTTTTGAGGGGAATGGCCACAGAGGATTCCCGCACTCTCTATCTCCTCCCATTCCTGGTGGTCATCCATCCACTTTCTGCCTGTATCTTTGGTGTGATCATGTCACAAGAACTACTATCAATGATATTCTCATTATCCTGGATAATCCTGAGGTTGCTCACTCGCAGTGGTCAGTCAGGAGTTGCTGATGGATGCAGTTCCCACATATATAGTCCTCAAGGACACTGGGTTTCCCTGATTTCCCACATCCTGCAGGAGGACCATACCAGTGCCCTGACTGCCACTAAGACCAAGGAAACGTTATAAAATAAACAAACTGGCGCAGCGGTAGAGTTGCTGCCTTACAGAGCCAGAGACCCGGGTTCGATCCTGATTATGGGTGCTGTCTGTACAGAGTTTGTACATTGCCCTTGTGACTGCGTGGGTTTTCTCCGGGTGCTCTGTTTTCCTCCCACACTCCAAAGATGTGCAGGTTTGTAGGTTAATTAGCTTCGGTAAAATTGTAAGAATTGTCCCCTAGTGTGTAGGATAGTGTTAGAGTATGGGGTGATCACTGGTGAGCATGGACTCGGTGGGCCGAAGGGCTAGTTTCTGAAAGGGTTGTATCTCTAAACTCAAAAGACTAAAATGTACCTAATCTTGTCATCACCCTCCACTCAGCTTCCTCTCCAAACCCCCATGAGCTGATGCTTCAGCACATACCCTTAAACAAAGTACTTGCACATCAAGTGTTTAAGAAGGAACTGCAGTTGCTGGAAAATCGAAGGTACACAAAAGTGCTGGAGAAACTCAGCGGGTGCAGCAGCATCTATGGAGCGAAGGAAATAGGCAACGTTTCGGTCTGAATAAAGAGTATTTTGTTATCATATGTTCCAGATAGAACAATAAAATTCTTATATACTTATATACCTCCACCCTAACTCCCCCCCCCCCCCCCCCCCCCCCCCCCCCCAGTCTTCTATTCACCTTGGTGTCCAAAATGTATTTTTGTTCCCAATAGCATTGGAATTAAGAGTAGGAGCTCTGCTTAGCTGCATTTAACACAATCATCCTCTCCAAGCTGGTTACCAAACTCGCAGAACTGGGTCTCTGCACATTCCTCTGCAATTGGATCCTCAACTTCCTCATTCACAGACCACAGACTGTTCGAATTGGTGGGAAGGTGTCAGCCTCGATAACAATCAGCACGAGAGCACCTCAAGGCTGCGTGCTCAGCCCCCTGCTGTACTCACTCTATACTCATGACTGCGTAGCCGGTCATAGTGCGAACTCCATCATCAAGTTCGCTGACGACATCACTGTTGTGGGACATTTCACTGATGGGGATGAGTCAGAGTATAGAAGAGAGGTCGACCGACTGATCAAATGGTGCCAGCGTAATAACCTGGCCCTCAACACCAGCAAAACCAAAGAACTGATTGTGGACTTTGGAAGAGGTAGGATGGGGACTCACAGTCCCGTTTATATCAACGGGTTGATGGTGGAAAGGGTCAAGAGCTTCAAATTCCTGGGCGTGCACATCTCTGAAGATCTCTCCTGGTGCGATAACACTGATGCAATTATAAAGAAAGCACATCAGCGCCTCTACTTCCTGAGAAGATTACGGAGAGTCGGTATGGCAAGGAGGACTTTCTCTAACTTCTATAGGTGCACAGTAGAGAGCATGCTGACCGGTTGCATCATGGCTTGGTTCAGCAACCAGAGCGCCCTGGAGAGGAAAAGACTACAAAAAGTAGTAAACACTGCCCAGTCCATCATCGGCTCTGACCTCCCTTCCATTGAGGGGATCTATCGCAGTCGCTGCCTCAAAAAGGCTGGCAGCATCATCAAGGACCCACACCATCCTGCCACACACTCTTCTCCTCACTACCTTCAGGTAGAAGGTACAGGAGCCTGAAGACTGCAATGTCCAGGTTCAGAAATAGCCACTTCCCCACAGCCATCAGGCTATTAAACTCAACTCAAACAAAGCTCTGAACATTAATAGCCCATTATCTGTTTATTTACACTTTATCTGTTTATTTATTCACATGTGTTTATATTTATATAATGGTATATGGACACACTGATCTGTTCTGTATTCATGCCTACTATGTTTAGCAATGTTACAAAATTTTGAGATTTTAAAAATCAAGTCTGTAATTTATCCCATCAGATAAAGCATAAAAATAAGTTTAATTTGACACCTAATTCACTTTCATATCTCAAGTATTTAAAAAGTTATGGCCATTTTCATACTGGGAAATGAGCATCTTGTTCCCTATTGATTTTCTATGGACATAACAAAAAAGCTGTGATCGTGAACAGTCAAAAGCCCATAACTTTCTTAAAAATTAAGAGAACTGAATGAAATTTTCAGTTATCATAGATTGAAGCATTCTGAAACAAATATAAAATAATCTTACTTGGATGATCTGAAATTAAAGCATATAATTAGTTAGTTACCTAATTAGTTACAGAGAAAGGTTGAGTTACAGAGAAAGGTTGAACAAGTTAGGGCTTTATTCTTTGGAGCGCAGAAGGTTAAGGGGGGACTTGATAGAGGTTTTTAAAATGATGAGAGGGATAGACAGAGTTGACGTGGAAAAGCTTTTCCCACTGAGAGTAGGGAAGATTCAAACAAGGGGACATGACTTGAGAATTAAGGGACTGAAGTTTAGGGGTAACATGAGGGGGAACTTCTTTACTCAGAGAGTGGTAGCTGTGTGGAATGAGCTTCCAGTGAAGGTGGTGGAGGCAGGTTCGTTTTTATCATTTAAAAATAAATTGGATAGTTATATGGATGGGAAAGGAATGGAGGGTTATGGTCTGAGCGCAGGTATATGGGACTAGGGGAAATTATGTGTTCGGCACGGACTAGAGGGGTCGAGATGGCCTGTTTCCGTGCTGTAATTGTTATATGGTTATATGGTTATATGGTTATATGGTTATATGGTTATATGTAGCTAATTTCAGACTTCAATTACTAGATCTAAACATCTATCCATTTCTTAATAAATGATTAACATTTTAAATAGCCTAAATGTCCAAATAATATTCACAAATAATTCACAAAAAAATTTACATTAATTTATAGGCCAAATGGAAGGAATTTAGTGTTTAATTGCTGTAAATAAATGCCCATTTAAATCAGCTTTCCAGTGGGTCCCTGTGGAACGCGCTGGTTTAGAACGTTCACATTGCGGTAGATTTGTGCCTCAAATGCCGAGAAAAATACTGCGCGATATAATGGGCCCAAATTGAGCTACTCGCAATATTAAACTTAGTATAAAGGGATCTTTAGAAGCCCTTTTTAATGTAAAAATATACAACCTAACTTCTGCTATTTGCTTTATGAGACCCTGCGGTTGCTGGTGGTCGCGGGTTTAGAGATTGATTTTTAAACTACTATAACTATTATTCAAGGCCTTTAAACCTAATAATAGCTTTTGCGACGGGGTCTTCCAGCGATTTTTCGTTAATAATTAACTAGGCTGAACATTTTCGATTGGAACAGCTTAGAGAAAATCGCGTTTTAAACCCGCCCCCTCTAAACGGCGCCAAAATCGCGCACACCCTCAGCAGCAGATCTTCAACGACGCTTCAGGTAGGCTTTGCAACATACCTACTATGTTGTGTTGTGCTGAAGCAAAGCAAGAATTTCATTGTCCTATCTGGGACACATGACAATAAACTCTCTTGAATCTTGAATCTTGAACCATTCTACATTTTAATAGCATTGTCTGCTTTGATGTTGTTTTCACACCTCACCCTTCCCTATCTCTAAACTCCCCTGATTCTCAGTCTGAAGAAGTGTCTCCACCCGAAACATCACCCATTCCTTCTCTCCAGAGATGCTGGATGTCCTACTGAGTTACTCTAGCATTTTGCGTCTATCGTCTGGGAAATGTGACATCTCTATTTGCTGCTAATATTAACAGCTCACGACGCATGTTATAGAACTGAAAATGCCAGAAGCATTCAGTAAATGCACATAAACTAGATGGCAGATCAGAAGATAGAAAAAACCCCATAAACTAAATAATAATGTCTGATATATAAATGAAGGAATAGTTAGATTAGTTCAGTATATTATTGTCATGTGCACCAAAGTACAGTGAAAAACGTTTGTGTTGAAGGCTATTGTAGTCAGCGAAAAGACTATACATGATTTTAATCAAGCCATACACAGTGTATGGATACAAGATAAATGGTATAACATTTACTGCACGGTAAAAATCAGTAAGAGGGGTGTTAACAAAGTGTTTGGTGACATGATATTTATATTTATTGGAGAATGTAGAGGTAGGAGTCACAATTTAAAAACATGGGTTTGCTCATTTACCTCAGAGGTGAGATTAAATTTTTTTTTGGAATTCACGCCGTTAGCACGCTGTGATTGAAGCAATCTTTGAATATTTTAAGGGGTGTAGATAGATACTTTATGAGCAAGAGAGTGAAAGATTTGCTGAGGGGCGGCACGGTAGCACAACGGTAGAGTTGCTGCCTTACAGCGCTTGCAGCACCGGAGATCCGGTTTCGATCCCGACTACAGGTGCTGTCTGTATGGAGTTTGTACGTTCTTCCTGTGACCACGTGGATTTTCTCCGAGAACTTCTGGTTCCTCCCACACTCCAAAGACATACAGGTTTGTAGGTTAATTGGCTTGGTGTTTGTGTAAATTGTCCCTAGTGTGTGTAGTATAGTGTTAGTGTACTGGGATCACTGGTCGGCGCAGACTCGATGGGCCAAAGGGCCTGTTTCCATGCTGTATCTCTAAACTAAACTAAACAATTATTGAAGGAGATTGAGGAGCTGAGGTTACGATCAGATGAGGTGTAATCTCATTAAATGTAGGAGTCAACTTTTGGGAACCAAGCACCTTATTCCTGCTCATAATTTGTATGTTTGCATGTTTGCATTAGCTGATTGTACAGGGACCAATGGACACATGCTTAAGATTTAAATCAAATTATATAGGGGAGAGGGGTGTGATTTAGAATTTTATTTGTTATATTGACTGGTATTGATCTGAAATTTACTGCTGCTGAAAGTGGTGGAGATGGATATAACTGATGATTTCAAAAGGAAATTGGATTGGTACTGGAGGAAAATAAATGAAAGGAGATGGGGGAATGAACAGGGGTTGTAACAGCCTGGTTGCACTGCAGAGTCAACATGTACCTAATGGACTAAAATATTTTATTTTGTGCTGTAATGAATATGGTTCCATGGCCTTGGTTATCATGTGATACAAATGATAGTGGAGTGGTTATCTAATCAGAACAACAGTCTACCCATTTAACAATACTGCTACATTCCATTCCATTATAACTGGGTCTTCATCCAACTGTAATGTAAATACATTCCGCTTCACAGTTCTTTTTCTTGTTTAAATTTATTAAAAATGCCTGCCTTTGAGTTCTTGCACTTTCTAACTTCCTTTGCATTATTTTGCTGCTCTTTATTGCCTTTCATATCTGTAACATTTCTAGTTATCTTTGCATTTGTGTCAGCTAATCCCTTGTATTTAATATTATCTCTTACATTATTGGCTGACATTGATTAACCAGCTATGTGATGCAATATCTTATCATGTTCACGAGCTGGCTTTGTGTTGTGTCATATTGAATATTTCCCACTCTTTACTTGCTCATGTCTGTGTTAACTATTCAGACCTATTTGCTACAGTCATTTTATGTTAGTTTAGTTTGGTTTAGTTTAGAGATACAGCGCGGAAACCAGCCCTTCATCACACCAAGTCCACGCCAACCAGCAATCCCCGCACACTACCACTATCCTACACACACAATTTATAATTATACCAAGACAATTAATCTACAAACCTGTACGTCTTTGGAGTGTGGGAGGAAACTGGAGTAACCTGGGTAAACCCATGCAGGTCACGACGAGAACGTACAAACTCCATACGGGCATCACCCATAGTCAGGATCAAACCCGTGTCTCTAGCGCTGTAAGGCATCAACTCTACTGCTGCGCCATCGTGCCACCCCAAATTTCTTTACTTCATCGTTTGCCTTCAGTAATTTTAATATATTGGTTTGCTTTTCCCTCTCAAATCTTATCATCAAGTCAAGTCACTTTTATTTATATAGCACATTTAAAAAACAACTCTCGTTGGCCAAAGTGCTTTACATTGGTGGAGGTACTAATGTTATAAGTGGTTCATAGATTAAATACATACATAAATACATACATATAGCCCTCACTCAGAGGATGTAATGCTGTTCCACAGTCATGGCCACTATTAACAAAATGCTCATTTACAGCAAGTGTGGTATAAATCTTGGTTAATCAGTTGTCCACTAAATCCACTATAACCTGGTCACTTGCTGGTTCGAAAACTGAGATATACTTTCTTGCAATAATTTACCTTAACTTAAATATTTTTCTTGTCTTGATCCGAGAGAACATTAAAATATTACCATCTTGGATCCTGAATCCCAAAACCTACCCAAACTATGGGCCCAGGTTCATTGTTTTTCACATAAAAACTAATGGTGTTTATCTATGGGAAGCGATCTCATAAAATAACTTTACAATAATTCTAATTGGCTCGCAGCAGCTGCTGGATGTCCTGTATCTAACTGACGCATTCCTCATTTCCTATTTTTACCATGAGAGCAAACCATAGACATTAAATGACACAACTACATTATTGTATAGACCGATGGCCTATTGGCCACTTAGAAATTGCTAGCAACACCTGAATTAAGACCCAGTCCAAGTATTAATAGTAAAATGTTGAATTACTTCTAGGGGTATACCCAATTAGGGAATTCTTAATAAATAGATCAGGCAGATGCACAGAGTCTTTTGCCCAGAGGAGGGGAGTTTAGAACCAGAGGACAACGGTTTAATGTGAGGGGGGAAAGATTTAATAGGGACATGAGGGGTAACTTTTTCACACAAAGGGTGGTGGGTGTATGGAATGAGCTGCCAGAGGAGGAAGTTGAGACAGGCACTATTGCAACGTTTAGGAAACATTTAGACAGTCACATGGATAGGAAGGGATATGGTCCAAACGCGGGCAGGTGGGACTAGTGTAGATGGGACATACAGGTCAGAGTTGGGCCGAAAGGCCTGTTTCTGCGCTGTATGACTCTATGACTCTAAGTACCACCCATCTAACTTTTCCCCTATCATTTTGTTGATCTACACCTTTAGTTAGCACAGAATCTACAGGACAAAGTTCAGGAAAAAAAGCAAAAAATCGCATTTCTATATTCAGCTAATTGTCAGCAAAAATCAAAAATAATCTAAATTCCCAACCTTGTGGGAAAAGAAATAGATCTGAGGTAGCTTGATATTATTATGGATGAAAGAGAAAAATATCACAGGAGCTCTGCTCCTGTAATCATTTTTAATTGGCAGTGGGTAGTTTCTGAACAGAAATCCTGCCAGTGTTGTTACCTCCGCAGCTAAATAGAAAAATATTGCAGGCATCATCCGGAGTGAAAAAACGTAAAAGTCTTTCACCTCTAGATTTTTCGCTTTCATTAGGCTACCTGTCAGACATAAAAAGAGACCATGATTGATGAAGTGCTGCCATGGTGTTTCACTTTATCTGAAAGCTGTGCAGTTCCTGTGTTTCTACCTTGAGGATGGCATTATTAATTAATCTTTAAGGGGCCAATGTGCTCACTCTGTTCTGGGCTCAGGACTTGAAGCATGCACCTGAGGCCCTGGAGTTTATTAACCCTGCCACAATCTGATTCGCAATAATGGGCAGAGGTGAGACCCCAATTACATCTCAGTCTGAAACAGTCAGTGCTGCTTTTCTCATGATCTTGGCAAGGTATGATGCAGGTCCATCGGCCTTGCTTGTTAGACTGTTATTGGAAAAAGGCAGAGGATTTTTTCACCCAAATATCTATTCAGATTTTCTTTGCAATTCTTTCAGTCATAAGTTACATTTGCGCGAGTGTTCAGCAACCAGTGGTCCTCATGCACACTTTCAGCATCATGTGCAATCTTTCCAAAAGCAATTTCCTTACGAGCTTTCTTTGCTCACCAAAAGCTCGTAATAAACTTCGATAATTGAGATTTATGTTTGGAAAAAGGCGAAAGGAAACAATCGTTAGTAGCGCACTACCTTCAGCAGAAATGTGCTGGTTAATCACTTCTGCTCATAATCAAAGAGACAGCCTGAGAAGGCTCGGAGTGACTCCTATAAAAGGGTGCAATTTATTAGTGTGGGCAAATGATTTACAAACTTCCTTGTGAAATTGTTAAAAGACCAAGGGCTTAGAAGTTGCTGCAAACTTTTTTCTCCTTAAAAACAGCTTCATCCAAGCACTATTTATAGAAGTGGCAAAAAGGGGAAGAGCTCTCTGGATTTTTCCCCAGAGAATATACACTGGAACCTCGGCTGTGCATGTTGAGCCTGACCACAGTACAGAGGGATGTTCATTGAACAATGCGTAATGCTATGCTGAAACTCATACTAAAGGCATTGGTGTTAGTTTCATTTGGAGATACCACATGGAAAAGGGCCCTTCGACCCACCGAGTACACGCGAACCAGCGATCCCCGCGCACTAACACTATCCTACACACACTAAGGGACAATTTACAATTTAACCAAAGCCAATTAACCTACAAACATGTAGATGTTTTGAGTGTGGGAGGAAACCAGAGCACCCGGAGAAAACTCATGCGGTCACGGGGAGAACGTCAACTATACCCGCGGTCAGGATCAAACCCGGGTCTCTGCCGCTGTAAGGCAGTAACTCTACCGCAGCGCCACTGTAGCACCTTTGAGGTCTTCACCTAAAACATACACGTTGTTTGTCTTCCACAAATATGAGTATTTCTAATATTTTCAATTTTCCTTGAGTGTGATTGTTGCAGAAAGTTCTTACAGGAACTTACCATTGTAACTGGTCAGGCCACAGGGGAGTGTTACCACTGAATGAATGGATGTTGCAGTGGTGGAAAGGGTTGGGAGAGTGTTTCTATGGGTCAGTGGACTCTGAACAAGCTGGTGAAGAATTGTGCTTGCAGAAGCAATCGTACATTCAGAGAGATTCCGTGGCAGGAATCTGCCTGCAAAATCTCTCAAAAGAAGGTGAGTGCGAAGCATTTGGGTTTGAGAAAAGCTTCAATCCAGGTTGGCTGGATGGCAGAAGACAAAGAGTGGCAATAAAGAGGACCTTTTCTGGTTGGCTGCCAGTGACGAGCGGAATTCCCACAGGGCTAGGTGCTGGGGCCGCTGCTCTTCACGTTGAATATTAATGATTTGGACGAGGAGATTGAAGGCTTTGTGGCAAAGTTTGTGATGAAATAGGTGGAGGGGCAGGTAGTGTAGCGAAAGCAGGGACTGCAGAAGGACTTGGACAGGTTTGGAGAGTGGGCAGAGAAGTGTCAGATGTGATATAGTGCAGCAAAGTGTGGTCATGCATTTTGGAAGTAAGAATAAAAGCGTAGACTATTTTCTAAATGGGGTGAGAATTCAGAAATCAGAGGTGCAAAGGGACTTGGGAGTGCTGGTGCAAGTTTCCCAAAAAGTTAATCTGCAAGTCGAATTGGTATTAAAGAAAGCAAACTCGATGCCAGCATTTATTTCAAGAGGGCTTGTATACAGAAACAGGGATGTAATGTTGAGGCTCTATGAGGCACTGGTAAGGCCACATCTGGAATACTGTGAGCAATTTTGGGCACCATATCTGAGGAAGGATGAGCTGGCTCTGGAGAGGGTCCAGAGGAGGTTTACAAGAATGACCCCAGGAATGAGTAGGTTAACTCAATGAGTGATTGTTCACACTGGGCCTGTACTCGCTGGAGTTTAGAAGAATGAGGGGGGACCTCATTGTAACTTACAGAATTGTGAAAGGCTTGGATAGAGTGAGTGTGGAGAGGATGTTTCCATTTGTGGGAGAGTCTAGAATTAGAGGTCATAGCCCCAGAATTAAAGGATGTTCATTTAGGAAGGAGATGTTGAGAAATGTCTTTAGTCAGAGGTTGAATTTGTGGAATTCTTTGCCGCAGAAGGCTGTAGAGGCCAAGTCAGTGGGTATTTTTAAAGCAGAAATATATAGATTCTTGATTAGTACAGGTGTCAGAGGTTATGGGGAGAAGACAGGAGAATGGGGTTAGGAGGGAGAGATAGATCAGCCATAATTGAATGGCAGAGTAGACTTCATGAGGCCAAATGGCCTACTGCTGCACCTATTGTCTATTGTTTATTTCTGTTGTCATACACTATGGATGCCTCGATTGTAATCATGCATAGTCTTTCCGCTGACAGGATAGCACACAACAAAAAGCTTTCCACTGTACCTTTGTACACGTGACAATAAAGTAAACTAAACTAAACTGAATTAAACTGAAGTGTAAAGAATATATGCTTTCAGTTAACCAAAGTTTCAACACCATAACAACAATTTTCAATATTACATAAAAACATAAGAACAGGGAGCAGGAGTGGGCCAGTCAGACCATGATCCTACTCTCCCACCCTACAACAATGTTATCTCTTCTTTCGTCCGATTCCCTTTCAGTTGAATCACTACCTTAAATATGTTCAGTAATTCCCCTTCCATAGCTTTCCGGGTGATTCCAAAGAGTCACAACCTCTGAGAATCAAAGTTCCTCGTCATCTCCAACTAAAGCTCCAGCCTCTTGTTTAGTTTAGACTTTAGACTTTAGAGATACAGCATGGAAACAGACCCTTTGGCCCAGCGAATCCATGCTGACCAGTGATCGCTCATGCACCAACATTATTCTACACACTAGGGACAATTTACTGATGTTAATTAACTTACAAACCTGTATGTCTGGAGTGTTGGAGAAAACTGGAGCTCCCAGATAAACTCCACGCAGTCACAGAGAAAAACTCCATGCAGACAGCACCTGTAGTCAGGATCAAACCCAGGTCTCTGGCGCTGTAAGGTAGCAACTCTACCACTGTGCCACCCCTTGTTCTAGTACTTCACTTGGGAAAATATCTTCTTAGCCTTCACCCTGACAATCCCACTCAGAATCTTACATATTTCAATGAGATCAAATCTAATGGATATAGGCCCAACTTACTAAACTCTTTTTCATCTGTCAACAATTTCACCTCAGGAATCAATCTAATAAACCTTATCTGCACCACCTCCAATGCGAGTGTATCATTACTTTGGTCGTGATACAGCTTTATGCAGCTTAGGTTAGTCCGCATTTGCAATGTTGAGTGCAATTCTGGTCACCCCAATACAGGAGACTATGGAAAGAGTACAGAGGAGATTTGTAAGAATGATGAAGAAACAAAGAACTGCAGATGCCGGTTTACAAAAAAAGTCACAGTGCTGGAGTAACTCAGCAGATCAAGCAGCATCTCTGGATAACATGGATAGGTGACGTTTCGGCTCTGGACCCTTCTTCAGGCTTATGACAACGACTGAGTTACTTGTGTCACATTGTGTCCTTTTTTATTTACCAGAATGATGCCTGAATTAGGGAATATTAGCGAAAGGGAAAGGTTGGACACACTTGGATTGTTTTCTCGAGCATGCCAATGGTTGAGTGGAGACCAGGGAGAAGTATATAAAATTATGGGAGGCTGAGTCACCTGGATCTATTTCTCCAATCTGTCTCACTACTTTTGGCATAGACAGGGTAGACAGCCAAAACCTTTATCCCAGGATAGAAATAGCAAATACTAGGTACACAAGTTTAAGGTGAGAGGGGCAAAGTTTGAAGGAGATGTGCGTGGCCGTTTATTTTACACAGAGGGTGGTGGATGCCGAGAGCATGTTGCTGGCTGTGGTGCTGGAGGCAGATACAATTGTGACATTTAAGAGACTTTTAGATAGCACATGGATATACAGGAAATGGATGGATATGGATTATGTGCAGGCAGATAAAAGTTGGTCTTGGCTTCATGCTGAGCATGGCCATTGTGAACCAAGGGGCCTGTTCTTGAGCTGTACTGTTCTAAGTTCTATGTTCTATAACTCTATGATTATTTATTTACTGATAAGGCACTATTTCTGGTTCTCATGCCAAGTGCCCATCTATACTAATACCATTCACCAGCATGTGTTATGTATCCTTCCATGCTTTGGCGATTAGCCAGTTCGAAAATTCTCCACATTGTTTCTCTTGAGGTCGCACCTTCCCTAGCCGATAATGGACCTACCAGGCACTGCCCTGCTTGTGATCATTTGTGGCTGGCCCTGACTGATCCTGGTCTTTTCTCACCTCCAGATCTTCACCACCCTCTCCCCCTCCCCCCCCCCCCACATACCTTCAGTCTGAAGAAGGGTCCTGACCCGAAACATCACCCATCCTTTTTCTCGAGAGATGTTGCCTGACCCACTGAGTTACTCAAGCACTTTGTGTCTATTAAATACTGAGAGACTTCCTGCCTCCACCAATTTCACAGGCAATGTTTTATGGATTGCAACCATCCTTTGGATTGACATCTTTTTCTCTTCAGCTCTCCTCTAAAGTTGTACTTCTCACTTTTAAATGTAGGCTCTCTGGTTTTAGTCATCTCCATCATCGGAAAACATTCTTACAATCCATCTTATCTATACCCAGCACTAATTCTTGCATTTTCACAATTTTAAATTAATTTGATATTAGGCAATCCAGAGAAGATTACGGAGATTCGGCATGTCGAAGAGGATTCTCCTAAACTTCTACAGATGCACAGTGGAGAGCATTCTGACTCGTTGCATCGTGACCAGGTTCGGCAACTTGAACTTCCAGGAACGAAAAAGACTACAAAAAGTTGTGATCACTGCCCAGTCCATCACCGGCTTTGACCTCCCCATCGTCGAAGGGATCTATCGTAGTCGCTGCCTCAAAAAGGCAGCCAGAATCATCAAGGACCCACACCATCCTGACCACACACTTATCTCACCAGGAAGAAGGTACAGGAGCCTGAAAACAGTAACATCCAGGTTCAGGAACAGTTCCTTCCCCACAGCCATCAGGCTATTAAACATAAGGAATAAGCTATGAGCTCTGAACTGCAAAAGACTATATTATTATTTGTTATTTGCACTATATTTGTTATTTATTGAACTTTTTCTTTTTTTCTCCGTTATATACAATGTTTACATATTCACATATTCTGTTGAGCTGCAGCAAGTAAGAATTTAATTGTCCTATCCGCGACATATGACAATAAAACACTTGACTCTTGATACGATTGGAAACAATCCAAAACTGATATTAGGAGCTGAGATGCCCAGCAAAGTTGCTTATTATTTTATATGGTTTAGGTGTAAGTTCAGTTTAGTTTATTATCACGTGTACCGAGGTACAACGAAAAGCTTTTGGTGCATGCTATTCAGTCAGCGGAAAGACAATACATGATAACAATCGAGCCATTCACAGTGTACAGATCATGATAAGGGAATAACATTTAGTGCAAGATAAAATCAGTAAAGTCCAATCAAATATAGTCCGAGGATCACCAAAGAGGCAGATAGTAGTTCAGGACTGCTCTCATGTAGTGTGGAGGATGATTCAGTTGTTGCTTGATAACAGCTGGGAAGAAACTCTCCCTGAATCTGGAGGAGTGTGTTTTCACACTTCTATACTTTTTGCCCGATGGGAGAGGGGAGAAGAGGGAGTGGCCAGGGTGCGACGCGTCCTTGATTATGCTGCTGGCCTTGCCGAGGCAGCGTGAGGTATAAATACAGTCAATAGAAGGGAGGTTGGTTTGTGTGATGATCTGGGCTGTGTCCTCAATTCGCTTCTTGTTTAAGACAACAGGCACTTACTTGAATGCTCCTCATCTCAAGTTGGAAACGTTGACAAGTTATTCAATCATAGGAGTGAAGACTGCGCCTAATTCTGCAACAACCTAACTCCCTTTTGCACTGTAAAAAAAAAATATCACAATCATGACTTGTTTATTTGACTAACCTAGGGCATTCTATCTTCATCTCCAGCTAAGATCGACCAAGATCGACCATTCTCAGCCTTATTGTTTACGCTGCTTCTTTCTTCAATCTGCAAAACTGGTCACATTCCAGAATTTAAACATCTATCCCCTCGATGAAGATAGAAACAAAATGCTGGAGTAACTTAGCGTGACAGGCAGCATCTCTGGAGAGAAGGACTAGGTGACGTTTCAGATCGAGACCCTTCCTAAGACCTGCCTGTCCCACTGAGTAACTCTAGCAATTTGTGTCCATCTTCAGTGTAAACCAACATCTACAGTTCATTCCTACACAAATCCCTTCGATAACCTCTTAATGTTTGTCCACACACTACAGCTGTGTCATGAAAGTTGATGACATCCAAAATATATCTGCAAAGTTCACACAGGGATTGAGTAACCAGGCAAATCGAAATGTCTCAAAGACAAACCCTATGGTTTCACGACATTTTGTTACCCAAAGACTTGCACAGTTGGCCTTGAGTTACTGCACTAAGTTCACATTTGCGCAGCAGTTGGTTCAATAGATTTTTTTTTACATTGCAGGATGAGCCTATTCAATTCAAGAGATTGATTCAACCTGAAGCATAAAACATATTGAATCAACTGTTGTAGAAATACACAGCTGTGCACCTAGCAAATGCAATCTGGACAGTGCAGTGTTTGCATGAGGAAAGCTCAAAAACAGTAGCTTATTTTAATAAACCAATAAGGAATTGTAAAATTGATTGGACCAGCTGTCACAAAGCATATGCATCCAGCTGGTCCAATCCATCTTACAGTGCAGAATCAATCCTGATGCTTGTACTATAACTCGGTTCACTTGTTTAGGTCAATACATTTAAATTGTAGCTATCCAATTGCATTTTTTTTTTTTGCATGCCCTGGGCGGTTGTGCAGTCTTTAGTGTCAGGCTTTGTTTTCCTTTGATGGCAACATATCCTGTTTCTTTCAGGAGTCAGAACATCTCACTTATATTTTATGCAGAAAAAAACTGCAGATGCTGGTTTAAATTGAAGGTAGACACAAAACGCTGGAGTAACTCAGCGGGACAGGCAGTATCTCTGAAGAGAAGGAATGGGTGATGTTTCGGGTCGAGACCCTTCTTCAGACTGAAACGTCGCCCATTCCTTCTCTTCAGAGATGTTGCCTGTCCTGCTGAGTTACACCAGCATTTTGTGTCTACCTTCACTTATATTTTGTTATTTTCTATGCATGAGAAACCATATTCCTTATCCCTCCCACCCCAGATATTTCTTGTGGCCCCTGAGCATCCTGACTCATGTTAGACATCCATGCATGTCGATTAGATAGCCATTTATCATGCATTTCTGAAAACAGCTCTGCAAAAAATGGCCTCACTGCAGTTGAACCCAGTTCACACCTGTTATACGAGTTCCTTCCAGTGAGGGTCATTGGAGAATGACACCGAACACCAATATTGGGGAATTTATTTTTCTCTGTGCTCTTCAGTACTTACACTTTTGTGCGAACGGAATGAGATTAACCATCTCCTGACAGTCTCAGACTGAAACAACACCATAATCTTAAACATGGCATTAACCCTGAGAGTGTATCCAACTGTAGCCATAGCTTTGTTTTCCATTTCAGCCTTGAACTCAGTGTAACTCAAAAGGCATGTGAAATGTGTAAAAATAACAGAGAAGATAGAACAGTACAGTAAAGAGGTCCTTCAGCCCAAAATGTCTGAAACAAACATGATTGCAAACTAGAAAAATCATATCTACCTGATCCATATCTCTCCATTTTCTGCAAGCCTATCCATAAACCTCTTAAATGCCACAATTTAATCTGCTTCCAAGCAGCACCCTAGGCAGCACTTTCCAGGCACTTACCACTCTCTCCCTAAATAAAACTTCCCCTGAACATCTCCTTTAAACTTTCTCCCCTCACCTTAAAATTATGTCTTCCAATATTTGAAGGCATAAAACATCCCCAATCCTCTCCACTTGTCACTTTAATTTCATGTTTCATGTATAGACCATGGGCCAAGGTGTTTTTTCATTTCATTTCATGACCCAAATGACGTATCTACCTGTATTTATAACATACTAGACTAAGTGGGACCCGTTGGGTCCCAGCATCACGTGGGAGGGCTCGTCCCCCAACTCAATATTCCACCTCCAGTGTGGGGGGGGGGGGCTTTCTGGAGCGTTAGTATGGGTGTTGTGGGCTGAAGGGGCTGGTTACCTGAGGGCTAGGACTAGTATAGACATTGTGGGTCGAATGGATTCTTGGGCTGGCGGCTCAGTCACTCAAGCCTGTTGTGCTGGCAGCTCATTCACTCACGGCTGGTGGGCTGGGAGTTGACTCACGGCTAATCTTTGAAATTCCATTTCAAGCAGGGTGCATGCAAGGCCACCAAATTCAAATGCAGTTTCTTACCACTTCAAGCAGGGTGGAAGGCCACCAAATTCAAGTGCAGTATCATACCATTTCAAGCAGGGTGCAAGGCCACTAATGACAGCGAGTCGTGACCTCTCCCTCTTCCATCTTGCAGAGACTGAGCCACGCCCACACTTCTGGGTTTTATAGTCCCTCCACCTCCCACCAGAAAGGGCATGGCCTTCATGGTGTGATTGACAGGAGAGATTATCTCAATATTTTTTAAAACACTAATAACTCTTTTATTTTTCATCATTGGGAAAAATCCTCGGCACGCGACATGTTGCCAGGGTGTTGCCTGTATGGTCGTGAGTAGTCTCCTCAGTCGCCCAAAGAGACATAGCGTCTTTCTGGTCACCGCTGAATTTTCAACATGTTGAAAATTTTCGCCGACCTGCAACGACCTATGACGGGTGCCGGCAGTTGCCAAAAAGTCACGTAAGTGGGACAGGCCCAATACTTCTTCGATCTAATTTTCTAATTAGCTTAACTAATTAGTGTGCAACTTTTGGCACTGACGAGTTATGAATTCCTTCTCAATTATATTTTATCTAAATCTGTGACAAATTTCAAGTAGATACCAGGCATGGGACACGAAAGTTAAATTCTAGACACATTTTTGATGCTCGGCCCACGGCCTAGTATCTTGTTGTGTTTTTATGACTGTTGGCAGATCAAATTCCCTTCTGGGACAAATAAAGTTCTATCGTATGTATCGTATCATATCGTATCTGTCATCTATCTGCTTCTGGCTCCCAACTCCACCCATATGCCTCCCTGACCTGGCCCACAATCTTCATCTCTTCACAATCACCCATTGATTCCTTTTTCATGACTTCCCATCTCCTCTATATACTATCTTCCCTCTTCGCTCTTGGTCCTGATGCAAGGTTTCCACCCGGAACATTGATTGTAGCTTTCCCCTCACAGATGCTGCTCGATCCACTGAGTTTCCACCAGCGTATTGTTTGCTACTGAAGTTAAAATGGATGTTGTTCATTAATGAATATAAATTGTTTTATTTTCATATATCAAGGGAATCCATTGAACAAGTATAGAAAAATTAATTAGTCTAAAATTTTCCAATCGTTTTGATTGTAAATAGTGACACTTACATAGTTGTATTGATTTAGACCCCATATATATCCCGATCTACATAACCCTTAAGAAGATACCATATGTTACACCTAGAAAATATGTCACCCATTGAGAATAATTATAATTAGGTCATGCATAGCTTCAGAATGTTTTCTTTATTGTCAACTGTTCTTTCATTTGTTGATATGTGAAATTATATTTGGATAGCTAAGTTCAAGTTCAAGTTCAAGCTTGCGTTTATTGTCACATGCACCAATTAAGGTACAGTGAAATTTGAGTTACCATACAGCTATACTAAGTGAAGAGCAACAATACACACAGCCACATAAAATAAAATTTAACATAAACATCCACCACAGTGGAATCTACATTCCTTACTGTGATGGGAGGCAATAACGTTCAATTATCTTTCTCCTTTGTTCACCTGTAGTTGGGGCCTTTGAACCCTCCACAGTTTGCTGCTGCTGAGAGTCTGATGTCCAAGCCCTCGCGTCGGGATGATTGAAACTCCGGCGTGGGAACCGATCGGAACACTCTGCTGCATGGAGCTCCCGAGTCGGCCTCTTCTTACCGGAGACCGCGGCTTCACGGTGTTAAAGTCCACATGCCCTCTCACTGGCGCACCTTGGCAAAGGATCACAGGCTCCACGATGGTAAGTCCGCACCACACCCGTGGCTTGAACCTCCGGGCCGGTCTCCAGGAAAGGCCGCACCACTCCACGTTGTAGGCCACAGGGGGGGGGGGGGGGGGGACAGAGATGCGACATTACTCCTTCGAGGTAAGTGGCTAAAAAAAGTTTCCCCCGACCCCCCCCCCACACCCCACATAAAACATACCAAGAAACATTGAAACATACATTTAATACAGAAGGGATGAGACAGAGATGCGCCACCCGGAGCTATGGACTCCCTCCTGATTTTATGGCCCCATGCATCGATATGCCTTTTGTTTGCCTCAAGTTTATTAATAATTCAGCATTACTCTTTTTCTCTCAACTTTTTGAGATTCCAAGTTTACTTTGACAATTCATTGGATTTAGTCCATTTCAATTCTCCCTGAAAGTGGCAACACAAGCAGATAGGGTAGTAAAGAAGGTATGTGGTATGCTGCTTTCATTGGTTGGGGCATTGAGTATAAGAGTCAAGAATTTATATTTCAGCTTTATAGGTGGCTAAGGTACATTTGTAGGATTGTGTGCAGTTCTGGTCAACTCATTACAGGAAGATGGAGAGACTTTGGAGATGGTGCAGAAGAGGTTTACCAGAATGCTGCCTGGATTACAGAATATTACATATAAGGCGAGTTTGGACAAACTTGAAATCTGCCTGAACACGATCTATATCCCTCAATTCCCCGCATATCCAAGTGCCTATCTAAAAGTCTCTTTGTTGCCACTATAATGTCTACTTCCACTAGCACCCCCGACAGCACGTTCCAAGCACCCACCACCCTCTGTGTAAAAAACAACTTGGCCCGCACAACTCCAGTAACCTATGCTCCCTTTATCTTAAAACTATAGCCTATAGTCTTTCGCATTTCCACCCTGATAAAATATTCTGGTTGTATACTATCTATGTCCTTCATAATTTCATATACTTCTATCAGGTTTCCCCTCAATCTTTGGCATTCTTGAGAAAACAAACCAAGTTTATACAACCTCTTCTCATCAAATGCCTTCCAATCTAGACAGCATTCTGATAAACCTCTTTTGCACCCTGTTGGGGTGACCTTGTCGTTGTGTTAGCGAGTTTGTAAAGCTATCAAAAACTCTGACTAGTGAGTTTAACAAGCAAAGTAGCTGATGTGAACACAAAATATGTATTTGTTTTCTGACCAATTTTGATTCAGTGTTCTTAATTGTCACTTTCCTTGTTATAGCTCCATTGCAAGTTTCACAAGTCCACTAAACCCATTGGGACAATGTTAATGTGAAAACAACGACATAAATTCATAGACATTAAATGTCTGAAGATGGGTCTTGACCTGCAACGTCACCCATTCCTGCTTGTCCCGCTGAGTTACTCCAGCATTTTGCTTCTATCTTTGATTTAAACCAGCATCTGCAGTTCTTTCCTACTCATAAACTCATGATTCATTTAAAATACAATAAAATAATGATAGACTGGGTAACCATCCTAGTTCTGGGAACATAAGACTAATAATTGTGCATGTAACTGGTATGATTAGTAGGCTTTTGCACAGTTGCATATTTTAAATTTGCATAAATTTGGGAGTCAGGTGCATATCCCAACCCAGTTATGCCGTACCCCATTACAGCGGGAACTCATAATGCAGAAGACTGTCATTGCAAGAGGTGGGATAGTGGAAGTCCCAAGGCCGATCTGTGAATGGAGATCTCTTTCTCTCATGAGAAATTCAAGATCAGTGGCAGAGATGGACACTTGGAGAGAGGTTTGGAGCATTGGGGTGGGATGAGGTCTTGCATAATATAGATGGCTTGTGATGTATCACTGAATTTGAGTTGACCCCTACAATGTCTTGTGTCAAAGGCGATGGTAATATGCACCGTTTTAAATAACAGGGGTTGGTCTACTTTCATTTGTTATGAGTTAAACGAGTCTGAAGAAGAGTTCCGACCTGAAATGTCACCATCCTTTTTCTCCAGAGATGCTGCTTGACCCGCTGAGTTACTCCAGCACTTTGTGTCTATCTTCACTGTAAACTAGCTTCTGCATTTCCTTTCTACACACTCCTTGTTATTGACAGTTTGTTTGTGACGAATCTCTACTAATTCATTCCAATCTTGTCACTATATTAAACCCCTGTCTCACGGTGCGAGTCGACCCACGAGTGACCCGAGTTTAAAACAAATTAAACTCGTGGTAGTCACGTACAGTTAACGTAGCGGGAACGTCGGAACTCGTGGACGCAACTTAGCGACTCGTGACGCTAATGGCAGGTACCCGGGAAACTTGTTAGCTCTTGAAAAATATTAAACATATTTAAAGATTTCCATGAGTCAAATCTACTCTTGAAGTTAAAATTTGAAACATTTAAACTCGTTGTAAGAACATAGTGGCCCGTGAGTTTACCGTAGTGACTCTTGAGTCTACCGTGGGTTTGGCCTGAGTGCCAGAAGTGAAATGTTGAAGATTAGTCAGATCTTAATGGGAAATGAATGAATGGATGGATGGATAGGGGTCTGACATTAACTTGGAATCTTTCGATGGGAGAGAGCCGCCGATGATGCTGAAGGTACAGAGCGAAGATGGGGGCTCAAGCATTGATGGGAAGGGTTAACACCGGGCGGGACGCGTGAAAAGTGACCAAACTGAGGGAATTCCCAGCAGAGAGAAACGTGAGTTCTACATAGATTATGTTTGAGCCAGCGAGGAGATATTTCTTCAATTATTTTACAATGTGAGGTGACATTATAATCCATGGGATATAGACACAAAATGCTGGAGTAAGTCAGCGGGGCAGACAGCATCTCTGGGGAAAAGGAATTGGTGATGTTTCGGGTCGAGAGTCTTCTTCAGACTGGTTTTGTGCTGTGCTTTTGCCGCATCTCTGGAGAGAAGTAATGGGTCTCGACCCAAAACGTCACCCATTCCTTCTCTCCAGAGATGCTGCCTGTCCCGCTGAGTTACTCCAGCATTCTGTGTCCATCTTCGCTGGCGAGGGACCGTGTGTGCCCTTTGCAAGTTTTCGCTCTCGAACACAGATAGCAGCGGGTTATTAGGGGAAGAAACTCGTATTCATGCCACATGACGTGTTTGACCACCTGCCTCCGCTACTCAAGGAGCTTGTGCTGAGCGGTAACCAACTGCGGAGCTTCAACTGGGGCAGGCTTTACCTGCTAGGCTGGTTGGAGCTGCTGGACCTCAGTAGCAACCTGTTGACCACGGTGCCTCGCATGCTGTCCAACTGCACCCAGACCCTGCGTCTTCAACCTCACCCGCAACTAGATATCCAAGCTGACCAAGGACTTCCTGCGGGACGTGACCTCCCTGCAGTACCTGGATCTCAGCTACAACAACCTGAAGACCATCCAGGTCTCCAGTTTACCGGACAGCGCCATCAAACACCTTCGGGAGCTGCGGCTAAGCGGCAACCACTTTCTCTGCACCTGCGATGCCAGGTGGTTCGTGTGGTGGATCAATCAGACCACGGTCTACACCCCTTGCCTGGTCACCGATGTCACCTGCACCTCCCCCAAAGCCCACCGTGGCCACGGCATCGTCATGGTGGACCTGCACTCCTGCGAGTTTGACTACCTGGGCATTAGCTTCTACACTTTCTCCGCCTTGATCACCCTCTTGCTCCTCTATTTGATACTTAAAACAGGCCTTCATTCACGGTGGTGCAACTGCCTGACAGCAAATGCAGCGTCCGAGACCCGGGTTCGATCCCGACTACGGGTGCTGTCTGTACTTTGTAAGTTATCCCCGTGACCTGCGTGGGTTTTCTCCGAGATCCCCCCACACTCCAAAGACATACAGGTTTGTAGGTTAATTGGCTTGGTGAATGTAAAAATGTCCATAGTGGGTGTAGGATGGTGTTAGTGTGCGGGGATGGCTGGTCTGTGCGGACCCGGTGGTCCGAAGGGCCTGTTTCCGCTCTGTATCTCTAAACTAAACTAACAGGGGAGAACACTGGACTTTCTTGGTCAGTTTATTATTTTACACTTATATACATTACACAGATCACGGAGTGTGAAATAAAGCTGGCAAGCCGAGGTCATGCAAGAAACGGAGGAAAACGGGAGACGATTTTATTCAGCAACTCCGTTCTGGCAGAACATCTATCCTGTGTTAAGAAACCTAACTTTCAGGGGATTTAAATCTTAAGTTCAACTTCTACCAGAATTTAATCGATTTACAAAAGCTTTGAAGTTCTCCCTGCCGTCCGTTTCTTAAACACCTTTACGTTTTGCGCTATTTTTGGCAGCCAAGTATTTAAACGCCATTTATTGCATTGTAGCAATGATAGGCAAGGATTTGATAAAAGCGGTTTAATTACATGACAAGAGAAGCATGCAGGCTACATAAGAGACACGGAGAAGCTGATCATCGGGGCAGTTCTGTCCATGGTCATGGGAGGCTTTTTATAGTAAAAAAAAACTGCATGACATTTTTATCCATGTGATGATTTTGCCACACGTCGGTAGTCGTTGTTGGCTCAAGAGTAACTCGGGAGAGGAACTTGGTACATCGCAGAAATGAGAAGTAAACGGCAAACTTAGACATACACGTGGGGACTCGTTTAAACTCGTGAACATAAACTTGGAATCTCGTAGACAACCACGAGTTTGATTTTTTTCTTTCACTCGGGATCACTCGTGGGTGGACTCGCACCGTTCGACAGGGGCTTTACTATTCCACATTGGGATGAAAAATGCACTGCATCTTGATTGGCATCACAACTGTCAGTATCTTTCTTGTGAAGGGGAATTTTGCACTGATGTTTCAATCCACCAAAGCCCGTGTGCCGGTTAGGGATTATTTGCACTGACAAATTCATAATGCATTTTAAAAAATGCTCAATTAGGTGAATTTCTAACCCCTCATTCTGTGTAAGAATATAAGAATTGACAATTCTCCTCTCCTGAAGGTTTTGGGCAAACAACCATATATGCTACCATCAAATGCAGATGGAAACATTGAGGTTAGCATACTACTCATTTCACCAGCTTTAAGCCCGTAACAGAACTCAAGCTCAGACATACACTTTTGTTTCTTTCTGAACCTAAAACTTTGGATAAAATGTTAGTAGTTCTGAACAGTCTGTGTTGCACAAAGCTTCTGCATCATGGTATTTAGCCTGAGATTAAGTCATTATTATGTACAAGATAATGACAACACAGAGAGCACACAGAGTGTAGTGGGAGCATGGAACGCATTGCCCCCATCCACATAAACGGGACTGAGGTGGAGCGCGTCTCCAACTACAAATTCCTCGGGGTACATATCTCGGAGGATTTGTCCTGGTCCCTCAACACCTCCAAGCTGATCAAAAGGGCATAGCAGCGCCTTTACTTCCTGAGGAGGCTCAAGAAAGCCCACCTGTCCCCCCAGATACTGACCAACTTCTACCGCTGTACCATCGAGAGCATCCTGACCACCTGCTTCACGGTATGGTACAGCAGCTACACTGTGGGGTCCCAGCATCACACGGGAGGGCTGGTCCCCAATGCAATATTCCACATCTCAACCAATTCCAATATTGCTCGCCAGAGGGGGGGGACTTTCTGTTGTGCTAGTATGGGTGTTGTGTGCCGAAGGTACTGGTTTCCAGAGGGCTAGTATAAACATTGTGGGCCGAATGGATTCTTGGGCTGAGAAAGCAGGCAAGCCGACAAAAACACATCCGTTCGCTGAAAAGCATATCGAGGGGACTCACCGTGGAGAAGAAGTGTTTCGCAGCTCAGAGAGCCGTGAACCTCTCGTTTCCTTGGTCTGGCAGAGACTGAGTGAGGCACGACACTTCCGAGTTTTATAGTCCCTTCCCCCTGCCGCCAGCGGGGGCAGCAGTGAGAATGGGGAATTTTGTAAAAACATTAATATCCATCTCATTTTTCATTGACGGGAAAAATCCTCTGCTGCCGGAAGGCGGCGGGGTCTCTGAGCGAGGTGGCCAAAAATGACGGCCGTAGGTGGCGGTGTTCTCTCGGAAATCGCAGCACAGTGGGCCAAAAGCGGTCAAGGTTGGGCCCTGAGGGGAGTTTCGTTGTGGAGCATCAGGGTGCCCCCACCCGCGTGCATTGGAATTGGGGAGAGGCACGTTGTCATGCGTGCAGAGAGTTTGGACATCTCCGCAGGGGTTGTCCCAATCGCCGGGCCGCTGCTAGAAATTCTAGCGCAGCGGCCCAGGAATGCATTGCTGGCCCGTCAGGGGAGGCCTGTTATGCCGCTGGTGGTATGATGACTCGGCTGGGGTTGCCAGCTCCACCTCAGTGGCCCGGGGCGGCACTGCTAACCCATCTGGAGCTGCCAGCTCCGTCTTGGCGACCCGGGGCAGTGATGGCCCCCGCCCCCTACGTCCTGAACCTGTGGTGGTGGTTGATGGCGAGGCGCAGGGGAAGGGCGAAGGGGGGGAGGGAGATTGGGTGGTGCAGAAGAAGAAGAGGTCTAAGAAAGTCAGCGGAACTAAAAGAAGGCGTGAGTCCGGAGAGGGAGAGCAAGGTCGTGGGTCCAAAGTAAGGGGGACGCCTACTTCGCGACCTTCCACCTCTGATGAGGATGGTGGACATGAACTGGTGTCTTCTGGGCCTGAGGTTTGGCCTCTGTTTAAGGGACCTTCTGTGGGTCTTACCAGACCAGTTACTGGGGTTGACTCCCCTGGAATTGTGTCCTCTGGGCCGGTGGTTGTCCCCTCATCTCAGGGGCCTTCCGAGGGTGTTATCTCACTGGTTATTGAGGTTAGCTCCCCTGGGAGTGTGTCCTCTGGGTAGGAGGAGGTCCCCTCATTTCAGAGGCCTTCTGAGGGTGTTGGCACGCGAGTTGTTGGGGTTGGCTCCCCTGGAAATGTGTCCCCTGGGATGGGGGAGGAGCAGAGTCGGCTTGGGAGTACCAATTTTCCAGTCTGTGCTCCTTATTAGAGCCAGTGGAGGTGCTGTGGGGTGTGCTGCCTCACCGACTGAGGTAGCAGGGGTGATTCCAAAAACACCAGCTCTTTCAGTGGGTCTTGGTGAGGTTGCTCCCCTGGTATTGAAGGGTGGAGACTCTCTGGGTGTTGCCAGTGGAGCGGGAACTCTGGGTGCTGTGGGGGCCGGGGCTGTTTTGGGTTTTGACCCTCTTTTGGATTCCGGGGGTGCCTGAGCAGCACGGGCCCTGGAGGTGCTTCTTGTTTTTTCTTCCCCAGGCCCATATGTGGGGGGTGGTGGGAGAGTGCAGGGGCCTGGCCTTTCACCGGACAGCACGTTGCTGACAGGGGTATCGGGACCCTCCCTCGGCATTGATCCTGGGAGTGGTGACATGCCGGAGGAGGGGGAGTGTGATGGGGCCGGCTTGTGCAGTGGGGTGAGTGAGCTTTCAGCGAGCTGTAGTCCTTCGAACTCTGACAATGACCTTGGGCACAGTACAGGGGAGATGCTGCTACAGGTGTGAGTGGGTTTGCGGAGCGCCCGGACTCCAGGGCTGTGTCTCGAACGGTCGTTATCTGTGAGATTCGAGACTTGCTGAAAATAAACAAGAGTGCTAGGACTAAAATTGAAGCAGTGCGGAGGAGGTGGACAGATCTGTCGGGATTTAGTAAGACTTTTGATATTATCATTGGCAGCAATGATAGTGATCTTCCTGAGTGAGAAGAGTCCGTTTGGTAACTTTTTGAAGTTCCTTAGAGAGAAAGTATCCATGAAGAGTGTGAGGAACACATTCTAGTGTGTTTGCATGTTCATCGTTGCTACTTTAAATTTAAATGGTAGTAATGGCGTAGATTTCATCATCTATCAGTCCTCAGCGAGGGGAAATATGCAATAAGATTTCTGCTAGAGACGCATACTGTTGTCAGTGATGAACCCACCTGACGACTGGAGTGGGAAGGGGGGGGGGTCTACATGACCCACCTCAGCACAAATTTGTGTGGGGTGGCTTTTCTGTTGGCCCCGACTTTTCAGCCAGAGATCCTGAAGGTGCAGGAAGTTGTGCCAGGTCGTTTGTCTATCTGGCCGTGAGCCTGGATGGCATGCCGTTGCATTTCATTAACGTGTATGCCCCCAGCACCGGCACGATGCAGGCCTGCCTACTTCAGGAGGTGACTGCTCTGTGGAACACTATTGATAGTGCGAAGAGTGTGTCTTTCTTGGGGGGGATTTCAATTGTACACTTGAGGTGCGGGATCGTGCTGGTACTCAGTGTGCCCCTGCTGTAGCGAAGAAGCTGAGAGGTTTGATTGATTCCTTTGAGCTGGTTGATGCATGGCGGAACCTGCACCCTGATTCCAATGCTTTTTCGCGGAGGTCTGAGGGGGGTGGTTCCCGCATCGATCGCATGTACATCTCAGGTGCATATGTCTCCCATGTCTCAGCAGCCTCAATGCGGCCGGTGCGGTGCTCGGACCACTATCTGGCACGTGTGGACTTTAATCCAGCGCGCACATGGGCTGGGTCCACGTACTGGCATTTTAATAACCGGCTGCTGGAGGATCGGTGTTTCCGGGAGTCTTTCAGTCGGTTTTGGGTGAAGTGGAGAGAGAGGCAGAGGTGCTTCTCTTCCCTTAGGCAGTGGTGGGATGCGGGGAAAGCTCACACCAGTCTCTTTTGTAAGGAATACACGTGGGGGTCGACCGGAAGGCGGAACTCAGCGGTCGAGAGGCTTGAGAGGGAGCTGCTGGACGCAGAGTCTCACCTGGGTCGGGTTGGTGAGGACTCCTGTGAATGGGAAGAGAGTTTCAGGAGAAGATGGTAGCCTTGAGGAACCTGCTGCTTGAGCAGTCTCGAGGTGCTTATGTGAGGTCGCAGGTCCAGATGTTGCACGATCTGGACCGTGCTTCACCTTTCTTTTTCTCTCTGGAGAAAGGACGGGGATCCCCCAAACAGTTGGTAGAGCTGCTCACAGATGGTGGCTCCTCTGTCACAGATCTAGAGAGGATTAGTGCTTTAGTCCAGTCCTTTTATGGGTCCCTGTTCTCCGCAGGTGGATTCAGCGGGGAGGCTCAGCAGGACCTGTGGGAGGGTCTACCGACTGTAGATACGGAGGTGGCCGATCTTCTTGATGACCCCTTATCATTGGAGGAGTTAACTCGTGCCCTGCACCAGCTCAGGAGGGGTAAGTCCCCCGGGCTGGATGGGTTGACGGTAGAATTTGTTAGAGCCTTCTGGGGTATCGTGGGAGGTGATTATATGTTGGTTCTGGGGGAGAGCCTGGCGACCGGGGAGATGCCCCTCTCGTGGCGTAGGGCAGTTGTCGTCTTGTTGCCCAAGAATGGTGAACTATGCCTGTTGAAGAACTGCTGCCCGGTCTCTCTCCTCTGGGCTCCATGCTGTCTCAACTGATTCACCCTGACCAGTAATATACAGTCCCTGGCCGGTCCATTCAAGATAACATCCACCTGGTTAGGGACCTGATTCATCTAACCCAGGGTACTGGTCAGTCAGCTTGCCTTTCTGTCTCTTGATTAGGAGAAGGCTTTTGATAGGGTAGAGCATGACTACCTCTTCGGGACGTTGTAAGCGTTTGGATTTGGACCACATTTTATAGCATGGGCCTGGATTTTGTATGCTGCAGTGGAGTGCCTTGTGAAGGTTAATGGTGTGTTGTTAGCTCCCTTTCATTTTGGGAGGGGGGTTTGTCAGGGGTGCCCCATGTCGGGTCAATTGTACTCGGCCTGTGTGGAGCCGTTCCTGTGTCTTCTTCGGAGGCGGTTGACAGGCCTGGCCCTACCTGGCCCAGGGGTGGTGGTGGTTCTTTCGGCGTATGCCGATGATGTACTCCTTATGTTCACTGACCCTGGTGACCTGCGGAGGATGTGTGATTGCCAGAAGGTTTTCTCGGCTGCAGCTTCTGCCAGGATTAACTGGAGTAGGTGTTCTGGACTTTTAGTGGGTCAGTGGCAGGTAGACTCCCTGCCAGAGGAGATGGTAATGTTTGTGTGGAGCACCACGCACCTCCTCTATCTGGGGGTGTACCTGAGTCCCACTGAGGATGCTTGGCCGGCGAACTGGCAGGAGTTGGAGAGGAAAGTGGTTGCCAGGCTGGGGCGCTGGTCAGGCCTGCTTGGAGTTCTTTCTTTTCAGGGGAGGGTGCTGGTCATAAACCAGCTGATGGCCGCCATGTTATGGTACCGGCTGGCTACTCTTGTCCCGTCCTCTCTCTTTGCAACTGCTTTACTGAAGAAGCTGGTGGGTTTCTTTTGGGGAAATAGGAAGCACTGGGTTTCCGCAGTGGTCCTGAGTCTCCCTTTAGAGGAGGGAGGCCAGTCCTTGCGTGCCAGTCCCAGGTGGCGGCTCTCCGTCTCAGGACTCTGCGGAGGTATATGTAAACATAGAAACATAGAAAATAGGTGCAGGAGTAGGCCATTCAGCCCTTCGAGCCTGCACCGCCATTCAATATGATCATGGCTGATCATCCAAAATCAGTATCCTGTTCATGCTTATCCCCCATATCCCTAGATTCCATTAGCCCTAAGAGCTAAATCTAACTCGCTCTTGAAAACATCGACAAATGTGGCTTATTATTTAATTTTTAATTTACTGAGGAGAGGTTGGTGGAATGAAAAATAATTTTGCCATTACTTTACATGTTCAATTGCGTCCTTGTGATAAAATAATGACCAATCACTTTTGGGCTCATGATACGATGGTTTCCTTACAACTAATTTTTCGAAAAAATATTGATGCACATGCACATCCCGTACCTGCCTTCTCTCCATACCCCCTGATCCCTTTAGCCACAAGGGCCACATCTAACTCCTTCTTAAATATAGCCAATGAACTGGCCTCAACTACCTTCTGTGGCAGAGAATTCCAGAGATTCACCACTCTCTGCGTGAAAAATGTTTTTCTCATCTTGGTCCTAAAAGATTTCCCCCTTATCCTTAAACTGTGACCCCTTGTTCTGGACTTCCCCAACATTGGGAACAATCTTCCTGCATCTAGCCTGTCCAACCCCTTAAGAATTTTGTAAGTTTCTATAAGATCCCCCCTCAATCTTCTAAATTCTAGCGAGTACAAGCCGAGTCTATCCAGTCTATGTATACGGAGAACCCCCCCAGATGACATGCTCTGGCCACGTATTTTTTCCGTCGGGGTCGTTGCCTAAGGGGGGTTTCACGGCTCCCGGTGGTGGGCATCAGTCAACCCGCCTTACGGCATTTGCCAAGCTTCTATCGTGATGTGCAATGAGTGAGGAATTTGGTTGTTTTCAGCCAGCGTGTTGCTCCACAGGGGGAGGGGGTTGGTGTGGCTGCGGGAGTGGCCGGTCCTCACCCTGTCATGGCGGGTGTCGAGGAAAGGCGTGTGCTTAGACTGAGCTTACCCCCGCTCTGCCAGATTTGCTCATCGGGCCTAGGCACCGGGATATTTCTCAGGCGCCGGCTCCACACAACTTGAGCCGCCTTTCCGAGATGCCCATCGTGCCATTTCATGATGCGAAGAGATGCATACTGTACAGAATGCACCTGCACATTCTGCACATCCTTGCCTTCGTCTTCCGTCCTGACACACCATGGCGGTCTGTATTACCACCTGAAGGTGGGGGCGTTCCCCAGTGGGGGTCTCTCTACAAAGGAGTCATCGCCCTTTACATTGGGGACCTGGTGTGGAGAGTGTTGCCCAGAGCGGTGGCATGTAATAAACTTTTGAGTCGATTCACGGGCTCGTCAGCCGCCTATATTTTCTGCGGTGAGGAAGAGACCGTGTTCCACGCGTATATGGAGTGTGTGTGGCTACTGCCCCTGTACTAATATCTGAAGGGATTGTTAAGGGCTTGGACACGCTAGAGGCAGGAAACATGTTCCCGATGTTGGGGAGTCCAGAACCAGGGGCCACAGTTTAAGAATAAGGAGTAAGCCATTTAGAACGGAGACGAGGAAACACTTTTTTTCACAGAGAGTGATGAGTTTGTCGAATTCTCTGCCTCAGAGGGCGGTGGAGGCAGGTTCTCTGGATGCTTTCAAGAGAGAGCTAGATATGGCTCTTAAAAATAGCAGAGTCAGGGGATATGGGGAGAAGGCAGGAACGGGGTGCTGATTGGGGATGATCAGCCATGATCACATTGAATGGCGGTGCTGGCTTGAAGGGCCAAATGGCCTACTCCTGCACCTCTTGTCTATTGTCTATTGTCTATTGTAGTCCCACGATTCTAGTGTTTGGACACAAGGCAAGGAGTGGTGAGAGCCGATGGACGGGGTGGGACCTCCCTGTCGGTTTGCTCCTGGGCCTGGTCACCATTCGCGGGTCCAGGCAGCAGGCGGTCGATGGTCTTGCCAGAGTTGTCTGCTTGCCCCTCTTCCGGGCCTTTGTCCGTGCGTGCGTGTCCCTGGAGAGGGAACATGTGGTGTCCACGGGGACTCTGGAGGCCTTCCGTGGGCGCTGGTCACTGCGTGGGGTTGAGAGTATAGTAAATAATGAATGCATCATTGTACTATAATGATTAATTGATGTATTGTAACCACTGAATGTGTTTTTAATGTGATGTATTATGCGTTTGTGCTGAATAAAGTATTTGAAAAAGATTTTAAAAAAGAGAGAGAGGGAGCACCGTGGTAGATCAACACTTACAAAAAGAATCCGCTCTATGATCTTTGGCAGTCCAAAAGCGGCGAAGGAAAATTAAAAATACCCCCCACCCTCCCGTCTCCCCCGGCCAGTGATGTGATGGATACGGGGTCTGGACCAATTGCTGACAAGGTCTCAGACAAATCCCGCCCCATCATGTCCGTTATTTGACTTTTCAGCGTGGCACCCATTCGGTTATTTGGCTTTTCGGCGTCATGTCCGTTCGGTTATTTGGCTTTTCGGCATCGTTTCCACTTGGTATCTTGGCTTCCATTTCTTCACTTCGGCTTCTCATCCTTCGACGCCCCGTCCGCACACGATTAAGAACATGCAGAAGAATCAACAAATCCTGATCTATTCTTTAAATATCAGACAGGAAAAATAAAAAAATAATTGGAGACAGTTAAAAGGCCTCTGCATTTTTGGACAAATAGTCATTTATTCTTTCAACTGCTGAGAGTTACTAAAAAATAAATCAGCAGGAAAATCCAGCATTCAGATGTTTATAATTTTTAAGCATTAATCAGAACAGATCAGAATTAGATTAAAGTAATGATTTGGATGTAGAGTTAATATCAGAATTCCTATTAAAATAGTCAAAGAGAATTATGATTAGTTCCAATATACATTAGCATCTTTTCTGCCATTTTCAGTGATTAATGAATATTTATTAATACAGAAATGGACGGCATAATTGGCTTTGATGAGCTACTGACCTCAGCAGAGCAAGAGATTTAATTAACATACACACATTGACAATCAATAAAATACCCTGGTTAATTATTGTGTGCCAATACTGTTTCTTTTCTATTTCCGTAACCATCATCCCAATCCCAACCAATCTCTTGTATTTTCTTCCCTCCTCTCCAGAAGGCTGTTTCATTCTGGGGACTTCTTTACCAACACCACTTTAGTCAAAGATCATTTCTCATGTTGAGCTAGTGTAGAAGAGAAAACACCCCAGCAGGAAACAATAGATTTTGTTTCTATGTATATAATATATAATATAATATAATATTATTATTATTTGTGCAATATAATAAAATAGAATAATAGAATAGAATAGAATGCCTTTTATTGACATTCAAACAGCTTGGTTTGAACGAAATTGCATTTTCTACAGTCTTAACAATTACAAAAAAAACCAAGACCCACACTTCACACAGTTTACACAAACATCCATCGCAGTGAATCTCCAACACCTCCTCACTGTGAAGGAAGGCAAAAGTCTTATCTCTTCTCTTGTTCTTCTCCCGCGGTCCAGCAGTCCAATTGCAATGTCGAGGTGAACTGGAGTTCCTGATGTTAAAGCCCCCGGCGGGCGATGGTAAGTTCCGCGGCTGTTAAACTGCGCGGGGCGATGTTAGGCCGCGCTCCATTTCACCCCGCGTTTCCGGCGGGAGAAGTTGCCGTTGCGGGAGCTCCGAAAAGTGGTCTCCCACCAGGGACCTGCGAGCTCCCGATGTTACCATCCACAGGGCCTGCGACCGGAGCCTCCAAAACTCCGAAGTCGGGTCGCAGCCGCTCGCCACCACAGCTCCTCTGAGGACGGCCAGCTCCGCGATGGCAGGCCCGCAGGCTCCGCTCCTGGAGCCCTCAGGTTGGTTCCAGCCGGAGGCCGCCGCCGGCTCCACGATGTTAGGCCCAACGACATTGGAGACCCGACAGGGAAAAAGTCGGGTCCCCGAACAGGGGAGAGATTAAACGGTTTCCCCCACCCCCAACATATACACAGCTAAAAAATAATAAACACTAGAATCAACACATACATTTAACGAGACAAAAATTTAAAAAAAGAAAGACGGGCCACGCCACCACACCAAACCAGGCGCCGCCACAACACACCAATCTATCATATACTGGGGTCAAGGAAAGAGCGTTCACGTCGCGGCCCTGTTTCAACCAATCTTTCCACCACCACGCACAAGAAGCACAAGAAGCGCAAGACAGACACCATTGTGCAGATGCCGAGAAGTGTGTTCAGCTCTGGCTGAGCAACTTCTAATCTTGTGTGTGGACTCGATAAGAAGAAGAAGAAGATCATATACTTATAAAAACTCTGATCTTGTTAGCGTGTATATGTGTTCCATGAACTCCTTTGGGAATCTTTTGCCTTTTTCCATGTACCAGAGCTCATCACCACACTGGTCAAGAACTATTTCCAAGACCTGCAGCTGTGCTTCACAACAGCTGACTTCAGTACAACATGGTAGCGCTTGGAAGTAGGCATCATGGCAGGCTGCACAGTCTCACCCTTGGCCTTTACAATGGCCATGGAAGTCATCATCAGGGCCTCAAAATGGGTGGTGGGCGGTGAACGAACCAGGGCTGGGCTCCGTCTGCCACCCATCAGGGCATACATGGACGACATGACCACACTAACCACTACTGCAGCATGCACCAAGCGGCTACTTGGAAAGCTGCAGGAGAACATCAAGTGGGCCCGAATGAAAATCAAACCAAGTAAATCTCGAAGCATCTCCATAGTCAAGGGGGTGCTTAGAGACACAAGGTTCTGCATCGGTGACGACCCAATACCAACAGTGTCTGAGCAGCCAGTTAAAAGCCTGGGCAGATGGTACAACGCAAGTCTCAAGGACAAAGAGCAGGTGCAACAACTAAGGCAAGAAATTGTCAACGGCCTGGAGAACATCAATCAGACCCTACTGCCTGGGAAACTGAAGCTCTGGTGCCTACAGTTTGGACTCCTTCCTCGGACAATGTGGCCACTGACTGTTTATGAAACCCCAATAACAACTGTGGAGAAGATGGAGCGAACCATAACTTCATACGCGAAGAAATGGCTCGGGGTCCCACGATGTCTAACTAACATCGGCCTATATGGCAAAGGGGTCCTGGAACTACCTCTCACTAGTCTAACAGAGGAATACAAGTGTTCTAAAGTAAGGCTCCAGATGACACTGAGGGACGCTAGAGACAAGACCATCAGTGCTGTTGCGCCGCCCCTAGTAACTGGCCGGAAGTGGACACCATCTGATGCAGTACAACAAGCTTCATCAGCCCTGAGGCACAAAGACATCGTGGGGCAAGTCCAGCAGGGAAGAGGAGGCTTTGGCCTTACGACAAGTAAACCAACTTGGCGAAAGGCCACAACATCAGAGCGGAGGACATTGGTGGTCGAGGAGGTGCGGCGACAGGAGGAGGCTGCAAGAAGTGCAAAGGCGGTCTCTCTTGCCAAACAGGGGCAATGGATGCAGTGGGAAGGTGTGGAGCGGAGGAAGATCAGCTGGAAAGTACTATGGGAAATGGAAGCAAGCAAGATCAGCTTCATCATCAGAGCGACATATGACGTGCTTCCATCACCAAAGAACCTCCATCAGTGGTACGGCGAGGATCCAACCTGTGCCCTCTGCCCAACTCCAGCGACCCTCAAACACATCATGGTAGGCTGCAAGACCAGCCTCACGCAAGGGAGATATACGTGGCGGCATAATCAGGTACTAAAAAGCCTGGCATCAGCCCTTGAGAACAGGCGGTGTGCGACCAACTCCTTGCCTCCGAGAGCAAGCAACCCCCCCCCCCCCCCCCCCAAGGGCAACAACCTTTGTCCGAGAAGGACAGAAAACATCTAAACATCCTTCCACCAGATCAGAAGAAGGAAACCTATGCAGGGCCCGCGACTGGAGGATGCTGGCGGACATCGGCCGACAACTAATTTTTCCACCTGAAATTGCTTCCACCAACCTCAGGCCAGACTTGGTGTTCTGGTCCCCTTCACAGAAGACTGCTTACATCATAGAGCTCACAGTTCCATGAGAGAACTCAGTTGAGGAGGCCTATGAGCGTAAGAAGCTGCGCTACGCAGAGCTTGCAGCAGAGGCAACGCAGCGTGGCTGGAACACCAAAGTCTATCCAGTTGAAGTGGGATGCAGAGGATTTGTTGCGTCATCTACCATCAGACTGCTGAAGGAGCTTGGAATCCACGGCCAGGCTCTGCGGAAGACCATAAGATCACTCTCAGAGGCGGCTGAAAGAAGCAGCCGGTGGATTTGGCTCAAGCGGAAAGACCCATGCTGGGCCCCAGGTACGTCAGGGTGAATCTTTGGGACGGTTTGACACGGGACACGTGCTGAGGGCTGATCATCCTGCAGCGGGCCGCCCTTGTGGAGGGTGTATAGTGTTAAAAGGCCGAAACTCCCAGTGATGCAAGGGTACACTACTGATGATGTGTCCTGTGCCCAACTGTCCTGAAGGTTACCCAGGCCAAGATATACGTATCCCCCCCCGCCCCCCACCGATGTTGAGTGTCTACCACTCTCAACAATCAACGAATGTCGTGAAATGCTCCCCACCTAATGGCACAAGGGACTTCTTAACATCTTGTCCTGTGTACTTGATTCTGATCATCTGGACTCGTCCAGTGACTGCTGTGAAAGGACAGCTGACAACATGGGAAAGTCCACGTGACAGCTTGGAGAGACAGCTGACAGGAGGGAACAGACCCCACTAGGGCCGTCATGGGCTAGCTACCCATGACAGCAGTCCCCAACGCTGTTTCAGCTAGTTGGAGACACCCGCTAAATGCTACTAAAAGTAAACTAAAGAAAATACCCCTAGAGCCTGCGAGAGCGGGGGCATAAGATGGCTCACCGATTGATAACACGGTTACAGACCCAGGAACGGAAACGACTACGGACAAGGAGAGCATGGCACATGAGACATCCACAACAGCTGCGAGACACAAACTTCAGGTGTGCATTTGTGGTTGGGAGAAAATAACATCTAGTTTAAGTTAGATGTAAAGAAGCAGATTACAAAAAGTGATCAAATACTTGTGTGAGGAAGTAGGCTTCAAGGAGCATTTTGTGAAAAAGGGGGTAAGGGCTAAGAGGTTAAGGAAGGAAATTCCAGAGTTTAGGACTTGGCTGCAGCAACAAGGCTGTCACTGGTGAGTCATAGGAAATGGGCAATGCCCAGGGGATGGATGATACAAGAAGGGTTGTAAAGCTGGAGAGGTTACAGAGAATGGGAGGAATGAGGAAATGGAGAAATTTGAACATAAGAATGAGATCTTTAACATGATTCTCCAGGTCATCAATGAATGCAAAGTTATTCTTTATTCGTTATTCTTGTAAAGCAATCAATAATGCACATATCTGTGAAATAACACATTAAAAGACTATACAAAAAATTAATGTAAATATAAAAATAATCACCGACCCATTGTTGTCAGAAATAAACCAAAAGGTATGGAATTCAATCTCCAAATCCCAATAAACATGAATAAAAGCAGACATGGCTTATTCATTCACCATTAATCAGTGAACCTGATAGTGTGCTGTTTATAGATAAAATAACTATTGTTAGACTCAATCAACTCCTCTAGTCATCAGAAGCATTGCCACATGGTGTCTGCTGCCAGATATAGAAACCATTCTCCTTTTTTGCTTCATCTCTAATTCCTACATGCATGAAAAAAATGTATCTCATTGTCTAAGGGAACCATTCATTCATCCTGCATTCTTCTCAGGCTTTTCTTGGTAATATAATCCAAAACTTCGCTCCTGTGCTAAAAAAAAAACTTTCCTCATTATTTCTAACTCTCTAATTTTCCCCTTGGTGCATGACTGTGTTGCCAGATGCCTGATCAAATCATTCCATTTGTCTCTCAACTGAGCTAAATTAAGATAATTTTCTCCAAAAGCGTTTACAACGTAATTGCTTAGCAACATTATTAGGACTTCAAACATACCCTGAAGCAAACATAATATATGTATATTATTTCTAATAATATCAATGTATACATTAAGTCAACAGTAGTTTTCAACAGGTATGTTAAGTTGTCAGTAGAGATTTCTCAAATAAGCACATAGCATAATGCAAATCAACCACCAGATGCAGGAAACCTGCAGTAATTACCCTTTAGGGAGATAGTCTAACTCAGCTTTAGTTGCATGTCTGGCAACTGTCCAACTCTCGGGTCAATGACCTGAATTCCAGCTAATAAAATGCACTCAGCATTATCTCACAGCATTGCCATGATACAAGCTTGGGAACAGAGCGTTCAAAATAAAGAGAGACATCACCAGTCAATTCAACCTAAATTGATAGAGATATAAAACGACGACTATCCACAGAGGTACAAATACAGAACATATTAAAACAGGGATACACAATAAATAAACCTGTAGCCCAAAGGCCACCATTTATTGTGGAGGGATAATGGAACCTTTCATGGCTTTTGAATCCCGCAATTTTTCACTTCTTAGCAGCACTGGTGTAATGACTATTCTGACATTTTATTGATCAAGAGTGCAGCCTATGTCTGCCTGAAATTTAGACTTCAAATTATTTTTTAAAAACTCTGATTTAACACTTCTAACCTTTACAAAGTGAAGGATATTTTGTCGTTTAACCTTTTGAAGGTGGCAGCTGGACAAAGGTACAAGTAAAATAAGACTACAATCCTTTTAAATGACAGTGATGGGAACTGCTGTCTTGTAAAGCCAATTGTCTGATTTTAAGTCTATAACAGTGTGTTTTAAAACTACTGATAAATAATTTTCCAAAACTACTGATGCATTTCAGAGAGTTTGGTGACTAAAATATCGGTAAACAAATCAGAGGTGAAATATTTTGTCAGTAATTGTTCTCCTCTACCTCAATGATAAATTGCTAAATGCTGAAACTGCTGGTGTGCTATTGAGCTACACTGCCCGAGAACAGACTTGTTTCAAACCCCAGTCTGTGTCGAGTTAAACAACTTTGCAACAAATTCAAGGGTTATTTGGACAGAGAAATCAATATACATACCAAGGCGGACTGAGCGTATGTGTTCAACAAAACAGTCGCCCAGTCTGCGCTTGGTCATCATACTAGTTTCACTGTCATCCTGCAAGTTTCACTGTTCATATCCCTTCATTATCACCTCTTCCACAACCAACAATGGACCATTGTGGGTTTCACCTTTCCTGGGTCATCAGTGCGGGCTCTGTTTGGTCTGTACATTTTCATACCTCTGGTTTCCCCCTTCCTTAACTTTCAGTCTGAAGAAGGGTCTCGTCCTGAAACGTCACCTATTCCTTTTCTCCAGAGATCTGACTGACCAGCTGTAGTTCATTTTCTTGTCTGTATGCTTAACAATTCCTAGTCAATAGGGCTGGTAGTCACAGTAGGATCACCTAAATCACGCAACATTCAGAATAAGGGTCCCTACCTGAAACGTCGCCTAGTGTATCCATGTTCTCAAGGGATGCTGCCTGACCAATTGAGATACCCAGCACTTTGTGCCTTTGCTTCAATTCACACTTTCATAAATCCCATTTTCCTTGATGGCAAGATGTTCTTCAAACTTTTCCATCTTGGTAATATGTCATTTTTGGTTCCCAGTGAATTCACTGAGCACGAATATCTCTTTTTAAAAATTTATTTTTATATTTTTCGATGACTATTTCATGCAGCTAATCCATTGTGTCATTTCAGCAATATTGGTTTGTTACAACGTGATACAATATGTGCTCCTGATCCCTTCTCCCGCAGCCAGTCCTTAGGCATGGAAATTTTTAATTTCACCAGTGGAGCTAGCGCAGTATTACCTCGTGTCATATTTTGTTCAGTTTGACACTTAACTCATTTTCAGGTTTTTGCTTGTAGGGGTTTCAAATTCCTTCCTTAAGGTTTATACTCTCTTTTGTTTTTTATTCTTATCTTTACTGAAAACCTTATTTCAGTGCTGCTTTATGATTTCCTTTCATTCAATGGATACAACCTTTGACTTCGGAGGAACTTAACAAACCAGGCAGCAAATGGCAGACGCCATTTTGGATTGGCCCTTCTTTAGAATGTTGAGGGTAAGAGGTTCTGCTAGGGTGTCTGAGGAAGGGTTCCGACCCTGAATATTCTTTGTATATTTCCCTCCATGGATGTCGCCTAACCCGCTAAGTTCCTCCAACACTTTGTTTTTTGTTTATGATTCCAGCATCTGCAGTCTACTGTCACAAGTTCACAAGTTATAGGAGTAGAATTAGGCCATTTGGTCCATCGAGTCGACTCCGCCATTCAATCATGGCTGATCTCTGCCTTCCAATTCCATTTTCCTGCCTTCTCCCCATAACTCTTGTCACCTGTTCTATTCAAGAATTTGCTTATCTCTGCCTTAAAAATATCAACTGAGGCTTGATAATTTCAATGGTCCATGCATAAACTTATCTCTTCAGAAGTGTCTCCAAAACATAGAACATAGAACAGTATTTAACAGATCACTGAGGACCAGGCGAAAGCAGAGGCTCTTGCAAACCAATTTCAACACATTTTCACCCAGGAAGATGTGGAGACTTCATCATTTCCAGTCTTACCGCCCAGCCCGTATGCTGATATGCCTGCTATTAAAATTGAGGTTGAAGGTGTCAAGAAGTTATTGCTCAACATCAATACCACAAAAGCAATTGGACCAGATCAGATACAAAATCAAGCCCTCAAGATCGCAGCCGAAGAACTGGCTCCAGTTTTGGAGTTCATTTTCCAACAATCGCTTGACTCAGGCGATGTTCCGCTGGATTGGAGGAAGGCTAACATCATTCCTCTCTTTAAGAAGGGTTCAACCACCAACCCAACGAATTATCGTCCTGTTTCATTAACAAGTACTTGCTGCAAATTGCTGGAGCATTTAATTGATAGTAATCTGATGCGACACGTGAGCAAACATAACATTCTTGCTGACAACCAACATGCATTTAGGAGGCATAGATCATGCGAGTCTCAGCTTATCCTGATGAAAAATGACCTGGCCAAGCACCTTGATAGTAACGTCATCACGGATTTAGTAGTGCTGGACCTTTCTAAAGCATTTGATGTCATCCCACACCAGAGACTGCTTCGGAAGCTTGACTTCTATGGTATTCGTTCCAACACGAAACAATGGATCTCCAGTTTCCTGACAAAACGTCTTCAGCGTGTGTGTGTGAATGGAAAGAGCTCCAATTGGCATCCAGTGTTGCGTGGTACGCCACAGGGCACAGTACTTGGCCCACACCTATTTTTGTTTTACATAAATGACATCCATGAAAAAGTCGCAAGTACGACCAGACTTTTCGCTGATGATTGTTTGCTGTACCGTCCAATTAAGTCAGCTGATGATGAAGATGCTCTCCAAAAGGATCTCGATACTATGGTTGAGTGGTCACAACAATGGGGCATGTAGTTCAACCCTTCCAAATGTGAAACCATGCGTGTCACCAGAAAGAGGAATCCAGGTGAAACATCTTACAATATACTTGGTGCCACCCTTGAAGAATCCAAACAAACCAAGTATTTTGGCATCAAATTGCAGAATGATCTGCATTGGAATGGTCAGACTCATCATGCAACGGTGAAAGCAACAGGTGTCCTAAACTTTCTGAGGCGCAACTTTCATCATTGTTCAACTTCTGTCAAGGAGAAGCTATACTTCACCCTCGTTAGACCTCATTTGCACTACGCAGTTGCAGCATGGGACCCATACACAAATAAAAACATTTCTTCCATCGAACGTGTCCAAAGACAGGCAGCTCGATTTGTTACTAACACCTATGAGAGAGAGAAGCGAGTGTCACCAAACTTCTGAATTCTCTGGGGTGGAACCCTCTCCAAGACAGGCGTGATGCTCACCGTTTGACCTGTTTTTACAAAATGTTAAATGGTCAGCTCGACATAGACTACAAGACCTACACCAAACCCAAACCAATTAGGAGCAGACGAGGGCATTCGATCCAATTTGTGATCCCAGCTACAAAGACAGATGTATACAGCAATTCGTTCTTCCCCCGCACAATTAAAGCATGGAATAATCTCCACCCAACCATAGTTACCCAACCAGATGCAACTAAATTTAAAGTAGCTCTTTCTTCCCAATAACCCTTTCTGGCTTAAGCCCTCCCTTCACCACCTCCAGTTTAAATTCCATTTGGAATATTTTGGAGGACCAAGAAACCAAGTACAGCACAGGACCAGGCCCTTAGGCCCACAACGTCTGAGCCAAATATAACGTCAATATCAACTATTCTCATCTGCCTACACATGATCCATATCCCTCTATTCCATTAAAAGACTTCCATCTTTCTTGACCTATCCCAAAGGTATTGAAAAACATTATTGACGTGTACTCACTTTGGAGGTGTGGCTCAGTTGGTGTCCTTCATCCCTCCATCTGAACATTGTATGCACAAGTGCAACTCCAAAGACATAAGCCTGTCATTGAGGCTAACTGTCCATTGTAGAATTGGAAGAATCCTGCTTTCGATGAGATGCTAAACTCATGCACCATCTGTTCTTTAAGCAGGAAATAGAGAATTCTATGGCGTTGGTTCAAAGAAGCTTTCCACAGCGTCCTGGGAAACCTTTATCCTTAGACCATTGCCAATAAAATATGATTTCATTGTTTTTTTAAGGCTTAGCTATGTGTAATTTGGAAAAGATGTCAATGGTTGAAAAGTGCATTAGGATGGGGCAATTGGCAGTTTGTCCAACTTCTTGTTGTTTTTCGCACTGATGCTATTGCCCCAGCAGACAACAGCGTAAAAAATGACACTTGCAATCACAGTGTTGTAAAACATGTACAGCATATCATTACGCACATTGAAGGATTTGAGCCTTCTAAGGAAAAAGAGTCTGCTCTGGCCTTTTTTGTAGAGGGTGTCAGAGTTGACAGACCAGTCCAGTTTGTTATCCAAGGTGCACTCCAAGATATGTATATGTCTGCACCACCTCAATGTCAGCCCCTGCAGCGTTGACCGGCTGAAGGGGAAGCTTGGACCTGCCAAAGTTAACCACCATCTCTTTACTCTTGGTTGTATTCAGGATGAGACAGTTCTCTTTACTCCAGGCACAGAAGGCACTGGTCAAGTCCTTGTATTCCTCCTCTTGCCCGTTCCTTACACATGCCACAATTGCTGTGTCATCTGAATATTTCTGTATGTGGCATGTGTCAAACTTATAATTGAAGTCTGCAGTACACAGGGTGAAGAGGAACGGGGCCAGAACCGTTCCCTGTGGGGCTCCGACATTGCACACCACTGTCCCGGAAACAAAGTCCCCCAGCTTAACAAACCGTGGTCGACCCGTCTGGTAGATGTATATCCAGGAGATAAAGGTGGAGTCCACCCCCATCTTCTTAAGCTTGTCCTTCAGAATCAGAATTTGACATAGCAGTTTTGGTTAATATATTATCCAAAAGACATGGGAAACCAATAGGTTAGGAGATGAATAAAATCCATTTAGTTTAGTTTAGTTTTTAGTTTAGTTTAGAGATACAGTGCGGAAACAGGCCCTTCGGTCCACCGAGTCCGCATCGACCAGAGATCCCCATACATTAACAGAAGCCTACACACACTAGGGACAATTTACACTTATACCAAGTATAAAAATCCAAGCCAATTAATCTACAAACCTGTATGTCTTTGGAGTGTGGGAGGAAACCGAAGATCTCGAAGAAAACCCATGCGGTCACGGGGTGAACGTACAAACACCATACAGACAGCACCCGTAGTCTGGATCGAACCCGGGTCTCCGGTGCTGCAAGCGCTGTAAGGCAACAACTCTAACGCTACGCCACCGTGCCACCTTTACTGAAATACACTGAAAAGCTTTTTTGTTGCATGTTAAGGGACTGTGCCACTTGGCGATTGTTTCTGCGACTGCCGGCATCATTGACCATCAGGGTTGCCGAAAGATTTTGAACATTTCAAAATCCAGTGGCGACAAAAGAAATGTTGCGACTGAGGAAACACCGCGCATCAACACGTCATCACACCGCGTCACTCCGCATCATGCTGCGACTTTTTCGGTGACCTGATACGTCAGTCAATGTCGCCGGCAGTCGCCGAAAAAATCACCAAGTGCGACAGGTCCTTTATCCACTCAGCGAAAAGACTATACATGATTACAATTGTACAAATCTGTACACTGCCCACAGTGTACAGATACTGGATAAAAGGAGCCGTAACAAATCATGTAGGTTCACTTTTATACGTGCTACATTACAGTGTATTACATGTGCGTATTTCCCCATTTTGTTTGCTTAGGTGCTGAGGAATCTACAAACCAGCTAACTGTGATGTCTGGGGACACACTTCTTGGCAACTCAAAAAAAATATGAATGATTACATCAATAACAGCTGAAGATTGCAAATGCCCAAAGATCTATTGCCACATTACGAACTCAAACATTTACACTATTCTGCTCCATTCAAATAAGTGGGGTTGCCATTGGTATATCATCTGGTCCTGACATACAGCTGAGGGGCCAGATGTGAAGTGCATGTTGTCCCGTTCTCTAATACATCTGTACCTCACTCAACAGTGAGTCCAGTGGCGGAATGTGAAATCGGGTTATTTCAGGTCATTTCAGACATCTTCATTTGGCTAAGTAAGCCTGGAAGTGCTTGTGAAGTTGCGCTACAAATGGCAGACAGACCTTCATCTCCATGGAGAGGCGACTTTTTTCAGGTCGCCTCCCCCGTGGCCTAACAGCAAGGATCAGCGCGGACTTTCCCGGAGACGCACCCGGAGCTTCAGCGGCGGGCGCAGTGTGGACTCTCGTTGTGGAGCGGGTGAGACCTCGCTGGAGCTCGCTGGAGGGGAGCGCTCCGTTACGCTGGCCCGCGGCAGCCGGCAGCCCGAAGCCGCAGTCTGCAGAACTTCAGCTGGTGCGGCGTCTACAGCCCGGGATCCCTCGTGCAGGACCCGGGGGGAAGAAGAAGCTTCCACCGCCGGCCCGCGGCCAACTTCTACCGCGGGTGCGGTATGGACTTACCATCTCCCCTGGAGGGGAGCTTCGACCGCCGGCCCTGCAGACTGCGGTGCTTCCGGCTGCGGCACGGCAGGTACTTTAAAACTTTGACCGCCAGCCTGCGGCCTACACCAGCCTGAAGCCGCGGTCTCTGGTTGGGAAGAGCCGATCCTGGACTCACCTTGACTTTGACTTTGTCCCTTACCATTTGGACGCCCGCAGCAACGGCTGTGGAGGGTGGAGGTCCCGACCACGGGGGAAAATGGAGGAGGACTGGCCAAGCTCTGTGCCTTCCACCACAGTGATGAATGCTGTGGTGGATGTTTGTGTAAAATTTTTATTGTGGTTGTGTTCTTTTTTATTGTACCGCTGCTGACAACCCAAATACCACCGACCTTGGTTGTGTGGCAATTAAATTATATCAATTATATCAATTTATTACCATGGCTTGATTCAACCCAATATATTTTGTCTACAGTTAGAAAGGTTAATAAGTTGTGAATTTAACAGCATGAATAATACCGTGAGAAAATCTGAAGGAACTGCAGATAAAGCTGGACACCTGAGCAAAAGTCAATTTAAACTCAAGTAATAAATCAATCTGTATGTTTTTTATCTTATGATCATCCATTAGTTTTACATAAGCAGTTCACAATTTGAAAGCCTATCAGAGCCAGAAATGTAACTGATTTCTGATGGCTTACACTCCGAAGATTATACCACTCTTAAAATTGCAGCACGATGTTGGATGCATTCTGAAATATGTATTTTACAATTTTCTCAGATTTATTATCACAGGTGTTATCACAACATTTAAGAAACATTTCAATAGGTACATGGATAAGATAGGTTTATAGGGATATGAGCCAAATGTAGGCAGGTGGGATTAATGTAGATGGGGCAAGTTGGGCAGCGTGGACAAGTTGGCTGAAGGTCCCGGGTCCACGCTGTATGACTCTATGATTCTACGTTTAGAAACAAAAAATAACTTTCTTTGGAGAGTTAACAGATTTTTTTTAAATGACAAGTTCTATCCAATCCGAGGAGTAGACAGCATGTCTCGTGGAGTTTTTTTTAACCTTTGTTACCATGTAAAACATAAATGGTGTCAGGACAATTCTAAAAAACTGGATAAACTGATGCATGTATGTAATAGAAGGAGACACATGGTGCTAGATAATAGTAGGACCATAGTCAGTGCTCCACTGGGTTGGTGATATTAGGATGTGAACAATCGATTGCATGCGTAGATTGGAAGCGACCTGCAGCGGTAATGAGTGTTGGAGCAGTGGTGAAGGACATCATAACATTGCCTAGCCCGGCCAACCCCTGCAGCTCTAACCCAGGGCCGCCACTAGGACTACTGGTCTTTAATGTCAAGTTAAGATCCTATATTGTTAAGCACCTTGAAACTTGAAGGATACAAGATGGCACCAGAAATGTGGCTCCTCATGTCACTAGTCTTAAGTATGATTGTACTTAGGTACAGTAAAATCTTTACTGATTGTATGCAAAGAAGGAATTTCACTGTACTAATGTAAATGTGAAAAAATGTCATTGGACCATTGAACAGCAATGGAAAAACACAGAAGCAGATCACTAATTTGACTTTATAATCTATTAATTGTTCATTGTAGTTATGCATCCTACAATGTGCAAATATTACATTTCTTAAAAATGCAGTTGACTAAAGAATAGAAACATAGAAAATAGGTGTAGGAGTAGGCCATTTGGTCCTTCGAGTCTGCACCGCCATTCATTATGATCATGGCTGATCATATTGATCATAATCAAATTCACTTTTTATCCCAATGTAAAAACACGACATACTGTATGTAAAATTACACATGAATTTACTGTACAGACAAACACATAATTTTAAGCTGGATATTTTTTTTTTTAAACCATTAAGAGTGCTTAAATGAGCAACATCGTATGTAATATCTTCTTATAAGTCAGTCACATTACAAAGTTAGCCCTTCGATGCAGTTTTCGCTTTTTTAGGTAAGAGCAAATTATTTACTTTGTGTAAGTGGTGTTAAACAACCTCCAGAAGGCAGTGTCACACCATTTCAGCTTTATTTCAAGTTGAGTATATAGTCAACCATCTGCAAAGCAATGTTTTAAAAGTAATATTTAATCTTTATGTAAGCTCAGGCACAAAAGCACAAAAGTTGGTGTTAATTAATACAAAAGCATTATTTGCATTTGGAAATAATGAGCATGATTCAATTTCCAAGTATCCACTTTTCATGGTTTGATTGTAGTGTGGAGACATGAATTTAACATGTGCCTGCCAGAGTCACATCTCCAGTTCCAAACCATCCTCTGTCATATCAAGACATCTTAAGGAACAGGTGTCATAAAAGGTTGTTTTTTTTAAATAATGAATTCCTTTGATACTAGAACAATGACCACTGGATCACATCATTGGAAAAACTGTAACTCATTCAGAGTCTTATTTGCTGAATAGATGTTTGAGAAAATATGTAAATCTTTAATTGCTGTCATGGGTTGAAATAGCTGAAGTAACTGTTGAGTGTCAGTTAATTGAAATGATCATATCATCTATTGAATAGGATCTCATTTTGTTCTCCACTATCTATTTCTTTTCTGCAATATCTGAAATGTAAAATACAAAATTTTAAATGATTATACTTTTTTTCCTTTATATTACAATAACACTTTCATGTATCCAGCCCTTTTCATTTGGTCCAACTGTAGGGTCTCAACTGGAAAAGTCGACTTGAACGTTTTGCCTCCATAGATGTTGCTTGAATTGCTGAGTTCCTCTAATATTCTGTTCTTCCCCGTTAACTATCTTCCTGCTGTCTTCTGTTCACCATCATCAATCCTTTGAACTGCACCTCATTAGTTTTCTAAAAGATTCCAAAGAAACACAACCATTGGCTTCTAACCTGTTCTGGACTTACCTTGTCCATGTTGCCATACAGGTCTCGTTGAATTTGCCTGAATTTGGTTGAAACCCCTGAACAACATTTGGCCAGATATATGGTTTGGATGGTTTTATCGGAACCATATATCTGTCCAAGTGTTTTTAGGTCTTATGTTTACCTGTTCTATAGCTTTATCCAGCAGCTCTTTCCAGTTAAGGACAACAATAGGATTGAAAAGTTGCCTTGAGGTTTCACTTAAATCTCTTCCCACTCACATTAACTCTATATGCTCTAGCTTTAGAATTCACTACCATGGGGAAAAGACTGTGAACCTTCATTTTATCCATGTCCCTCATGATCTTGCACACCTCAATAAGGTCACACCTCAGCCTCCTATGTTCCTAAAAAATAGTCTTGGCCTATCCAACTTATCCGTAACTCAAGGTAACATCCTGGGGAATCTCTCTGCACCCTTTCTAACTTAATGACATCCTCTCTGTAGCTGGGCAACTAGAACTGTACACAGTACTCCAAGTGTGGTCTCACTAATGGCGCGCAGCTGTATTATGATGTCCCAATTCTTCAGCTCATTTCCCACCTGACTTGCCACTTTCATGGAACCATGTTTAGTTTAGATCAGTTGAGAGATACAATGCGGGAACAGGCCCCATGGCCCACTGAGTCCGCATCGACCAGTGATCCCTCCACATTAACACTATCCACAACACACATTAGGGACAATTTACAATTTTACTGAAGCCTACAAACATGTACTTCTTTGGAGTGTGGGAGGAAACCGGAGCACCCAGAGAAAACTCACACAGGTCACGGGCAGAACATACAAACTACGTACAGACAGCACCCATAGCCATGATCGAACCTGGGTCTCTGGCGCTGTAAGGCAGCAACTCTACTGCTGCGCCACTGTGCTACCCAAACTGCCAATCTCTCTGTTATGTGACTCTCCCCCAATATCCTTTAATTTAATGTATAAGTTCTGTCCTAGTTTGACATAGTAAACTGCAACACCTCACACTTATCAGATTTAAATTCCATTTCCCAGTCCTGTGCCCACCTTCCCAACTGATCTAGATCCTGTGGTAAACTAAGATATCCTACCTCATTGTCCAGTGTAGCACCAATTGTGGTTTCATCTTCATATTTATGAGCAATGTTAACATAGTACTGATTAATGCGCTGCTCTAATGGTCACAAGCCTCTAATTAGAAAAACAACCTTGCACAACCACCATTTGAATCCTTCCACCAACACAAGGAAACGAGGATATTTGGCATGCTGGCATTGTAAAAGGATGTGGGAACACCACATTTGATATATGCTTTCTACGTCAAAAGTAGAACACTAATAACGTCGAGCCAGGCTGTCAAACACATTGATTCCAAGACTGTCTCATAAGCCTGAAAGACGACATTGATTTAACCACACATACCAAATGCTTCTGTCGGCTAGTGGGGAGGTAGCCTCAAGACGTGGAGAGAGTCCAATACAAGGCTAAGTCACCAGTTACAATTGGACCAAACATTATAACAGCTGAGTATTCAAAGTCAGGAAAAATGGACACAGGGTGAAAATTATTTCCTCTTCAGAGGAAGTATGTTGCTAGGTAATATTGGAACTGTCATAGGCTGCAGTGAATGCCTACCATCCTCCTGGCTTCTTGGTACATCACCCGCTTCATCCACCGTTAAACTAGGGGTACCAATCTATTCCTTGAAGCCTGTAACTTTTGCATGGATCAATTTTGCCTTTTTGAGAAGGGGTTTTGTCATGTGTTGCTCAGCCTTGACATGTTTGGTAGTAATTTAACACAGCTGAACATTCTGTTCAGAACTTCCTTGCCTATTGTGCCCTTTTCCTCACAGGAAATGAAAATCAGTTGTTTAACAGACAATAAGCTTATATTGTTTCTGCTGTTTTCCAAGGATAAAATTATTGCCTCTGTGTGATCCCAAGGCACATTTTTCTTGTTCAGGTGAAATGTGGACTAATTGTTGAGTGAAGTGCACTGTCAAAGCTTCTGGATTTTTTTTTTTTTAAAAGGCACAAAGTGCTGGAGTAACTCAACAGATCAGGCAGCATCTCTGGAGAACATGGATCGGTGATGTTTTGGGTCAGGACCCTTCAGACTGATTGTAGTAGGGGATGAGAGCTTGAAAAGAGGTGGGGTTGTGGAGGGGGGGGGGGGAGGGAGGATGACAGACTAGCAAATCATAGGTGGATAAAGATGAAGTGAGGTTTTGGTTGGCAGATGGTTGGATAAAGGTCAGAGAAGTAAAGGGCCTGTCCCACTGTACGAGGTAAATCAAGAGGTCTCCCGAGTTTTCCCCTGATTTGAACTCGGAGAATGTCCGTAGCGGGTCCGTAGTAGTTCGTGAATGTCCCGTAGCAGCTCGTACAAGTAACGGGTAGGTACTCGGGAAATCCGGTAAACTCGTGACGTTTTTTCAACACTGAAAAATGTCCGTGAGTAAAAAAATACTTGTGATGAAAAAAATTGTTACTTTTTACTCGTACGAGACATCCACGAACTCCTACGGACCCGCTACGGACATTCTCTGAGTTCGAATCAGGGGAAAACCTGGGAGAACTCTTGAATTACCTCGTACAGTGGGACAGGCCCTTTAAGACAAAAAAATGTGAGATGAAGATATGCATAGAAGAGGCTCAGAGTGTGAAGCCAGATGAAGGAATATGGGTGGATGGGGATGTAGGAAAGGGAAAGGGGATAAATGGGTGTTCATCCAGTTGGGGAATAAGGAAGAGAGAGGGGAAAAAGTGCGGATGCGGGGGAGTAATTTATAGATTGTTTAAGCAAAATGGGAGAATTCAATGTTCATACTGTTGGATTGTAAGCTACCCAAGTGGAATATGAGGTGCTGTTCCTCCAGTTTGTGGGTGGCCGCACTCTGGTAATGGAACAGGCCCAGGACAGAAGGTCGGTATGGGTATGAGAATGGGAAGGAGCCTCCAGAGAGCTGTACGTGCTCACCAGGTGGATTCAAGTAAGGAAAGCAACCTGAGACTGGTAAATGTCTGAATTTCCCATCCATTCTCCCCTATTCAGGATATAGTGAACACTCAGCTTAGGTCATAAGGTTATAAGAAATAGGAGTAGAATTAGGCCATTTGGCTCATCAGGTCCATCGCCATTCAATCACGGCTGACCTAGCTCCCCCTCCCAACCCCATTCTCCTGCCTTCTCCTCATAACCTCTGACACCTGACACCTGTACTAATTAAGGATCAATCTATCTCTGCCTTAAATATATCCATTGACTTCACCTCTACAGCCTTCTATGGCAAATAATTCCACAGATTCACCACCCTCTGACTAAAGAAATGTCTCTTCATCTCCTTCCTAAAAGAACATCCTTTAATTCTGAGGCTATGACCTCTAGTCCTACTCTCCCACTAGTGGAAACATCCTCACCATTCTATCCAAACCTTTCACCATTCTGTATGTTTCAATGAGGTCCCCCCTCATTAGGTGTTGTGTAAATACCCATAATTTGGTGGTAAATAAAGGTGGAATGAGGTGAGGTGTGTGTTGAGAGAGTGGTGGCATCAGACTTGCACCCTTATTAGTCTTTAGTCAGAGGGTGGCGAATCTGTGGAATTCTTTACCACAGAAGGCTGTGGAGGCCAACTCAGTGGATAATTTTAAGCAGGGATGGATAGATTCTTAATTAGTATGGGTGTCAGATGTTATGGAGTGAAGGCAGGAGAATGGGGTTTAGGAGGGAGAGATGGATCAGCCATGATTGAATGGCAGAATAGGCTTGATGGGCCGAATCGCCTAATTCTACTCCTATCACTCATAATCATATGATTAGTGCAGGCACCCAGTCAATTCAATGCAGTCTGAAGAAGGGTCTCGACCCGAAATGTCACCCATTCCTTCTCTCCAGAGATGCTGCCTGTCCCGCTGATTTACTCCAGCTTTTTGTGTCAATCTTCGGTTTAAGCCAGCATCTACAGTTCCTTCCTACACAATGCAACTTAGAAATCTTTTGCAGAGCACACAATCTGTCCCGTTTAGAACTGAAGAGATACAAGTAGGATTGCTACATATGCTTTTCACGGTTTGTAGAAGAAAAATAAGTGAAGAGTTTCAGTTAATTCCACTCCCAGCCCCATCCTCCTGCTGCTGGACTTACTCAGTGTCTGTCACTGGGTGTTCCCGTTGAGCACTTGACCATAATCAAACAATCAAGTTAGCCCAGTGACTAATAATTACATTGTATGAGAGGGAAAAAAAACCTCCTGCCTTTAAAATAATACTTTTCATCCACTGAATGACATCAGCAAATCTAATTATATACTAAAAGGCTTTCAAGTTGCCATAAAAGACTTGAGATCATTGAAAACTTGAGATTACAGTGTCAACGTGGTGTTATTACCGCCTGCAATTCAGGTCTAGCTTTGAAATCCTGGTAATTTGATGACATGCTCTTCAGCACCACAAGCCACCCTAATCTTCACAACCACCTGTACACGTCGCCCAACAGGGCAAAGGTTACACTCCTAATGTTTTACTTGAAAACGTTTGTGTGATCAGTGTTCTCTGAGCTCCCACATATTGCTTAAGAGATCCAGTAATTAAGAAAATCATACAGGTGGCCACTTGTGCCATTTTTCTTTTATTGCCACATCATCTGGTAAATATGAAGTTAACTGACCCCTTGCATCACCTCTATGTTGCAGATAAGACTTGAATTTTCACCTTGAAGATGAAGTGGGTTGTAAAATGGTCAATGATAGACACAAAATGCTGGAGTAACTCAGCGGGATAGGCAGCGTCTCTGGAGAGAAGGAATGGGTGACATTTCGGGTCGAGACCCTTCTTCAGACTTGTAAAATTGTAAAATGGTCAGTAACTCTTCCATGTTACTGTGTGGGCAGTGAAGTTGAAAATCGATCCTGCTGTGTTAGTTGCTGATTACCATTCTTCATAACAAATATTAAGGCATTGAAACAGCCTCTTTGTACAGCGTTCAGGGGATATGTAAACTTACACCAAACAACCTGTTTTTTTAAAGAATGTGGAGATGCCTCCATTTTAAGAGATGTGGCAAAAATGTTTTATTAAAATAAGCTGACATTTAGAGGTGGATTAATGAGGCTTAGGTAGCATCGTGGTATAAATAGGTATTTCAAATTACGTACTTATAGAGTCATAGAGCCATAGTCATACTACGGAAACATTAGTCATTAGTTTATTGTCACATGTACCTTGGTATAGTTCAAAGCTTTTGTTGCACGCTAAACAGCCAGCGGAAAGGCAATCCACGATTACAATCGAGTCATCCACAGCGTACAACTACACGATAAAGGGAATATCGTGAATAACATTTAGTACACGATAAAGCCAGTAAAGTCCAATCAAAGATAGTCTGAGAGTCCCCAATGAGGTAGATAGTAGTTCAGTACTGCTCTCTAGTTGTGATTGAGTTGTTGGTGGAATTTCAACCTTCCCATGGCGACCAACATAGCCCATCTACAATAGTCCCACCGACTGGCTTTTGGCCCATATCCCTCTATACCTTTCCTATCTACAGTAAGTCCTTGTCCCAATGGAGGGAAAGGTTTTAGAGATACAGAATGGAAACAGGTCCTTCGATGCCACTGAGTCTACCTACTGCCTACAATGGCCCACCTACTGACTTGCGGCGGAGAGGCATGCACTGCGGACAATCTCCGCAGAGGCACAGATGTGGCACTGGCTGTGGCAAAGTGATGGAAGAGCGTTGTCTGACACACGAGTGAACAAAACTGAGTCTATGCCTACCACCGATAACCCGTTCACACTAGCTCTATGTGATTCAACCTTTTCATCCACTCCCTGCACACTAGGGGCAATGTTATAGAGGCCAATTAACCCAACAAACACGCACGTCTTTGAGATGTGATAGGAAACCGGAACACCCAGAGAAAACTCACGCAATCACAGGGAGAACGTGCAATATCCACACAAACAGGATCGAATTGGGTCTCCATGGTGAAGGCTATGAGAAATAAAATGCCAGAATCCGAGGACCAGGTCTCAAAGGGGACTATAAGGTTGGAGCAAATTACACAGTCAGAATGGAGCCAGGACATGTAAGAAGTTAAAATTGGAAATCAGAAACTTTAATTTAAGATAACAAGGGACTGTGAGCCAGCTTAGGTCTGTAATAGTGTTAGAAAATACTGATGAAAGAGTTTTGGTTAATTTTATTCCCTCTGTGCCTGTTCTGTAATTCAACGGTTGATTTTTGTACAGTTGAAAATGTGAGGTTGACCATGTGACCATTGGTTGGGGCTTCATTAACATATAGCTTAAGGTTGAGATGGAAGCAGACAAAGTCCTGGAGTTGTACCAAAACACAATTATTTATTTCTAATGGGGAAGATGGGTAGCTGAAAACCCAGTTTGAAGGGGAACTGGACACTGTATATTTGAACAGCTGAGACATTATATATGGAAACCACCAATGGTGAGGTTAGTTTATTATTGTCACGTGTCACAAAGGGATGTGGGAGGAAACCAGAGAAAACCCATGTGGCCACCGGGAGAATATACAAACTCCGTACTGACAGCACCCGCAGTCAGGAGTTTCCATCATATCATTGGCTTTCAATTGACTTGTGACTTGGTTCTAATGAGGGAACACATGTAAATGAACCATGCTGGAAAGTTATCCAAGGTAAGGAAATTCTCTATCATTATTTTCTTCTCCAGAAAAACACAACCAAAATATTGTGTTCACCTCATTTTCATAAATGATGAGCAGCTCAGTTTCAGTGGATGCCTTTCTGCATCCCGCAACATTACAAGTAACTACATGGGGACTCCATGAACACTTGTGTGCTTTATCGCTAACTTATTTTTAAATTATCCATCCAGGTCTGTGAGAGATTTAACCAGTTGTCAAACAGGCTGTTGTACTTTGTATAGCCGACACCCTGAAGCACTCAGTCATAAAGTTTGAATATTGGCAAATTGGTTATCAATATACTCATTCTACATCACCTTCAGTCTTATTATTTGATTGGGGGTGCAATGGCTGAAAGCAAAGGTATCATGGGGAGAGGCTGCAGTGTGTCATGTAGCATGTCAGCAAATTACAATACAAATTGTTTTGACACCTTCTTTAAATTATTGCCCAGCACATGAGTATGTTAATATGATTCGGTGTATTGCTATGCAATGCATCTTCATGCTAATACACACAATTCATCTAGACAGTTGACAACCAGATTGCATTTTTATTAAACTTAATAGCACCTTTTTTCTAACCTAGATTTAATATTACAGTTACATCATACACATAGTGGCGAGCCCAGTTGAATCCCACAGGATTTCTACTCAATATTATACATTAGCATTTATATCCATTGTTATTTGGCAATAACTCATATATTTGATGTTTAATGATGAAATCCTCCTCCTACAGATACATTTTCCATAAGCACAATATTATCGTAGAATGGACTGTCTAATGGGGGAATGTATCTTTATTTTGGTAAATGACACTAAGCATCTGTTCATATTCATGCTTTACTGGAGGCTAGTTGAACCATATTAATGAAGCATTCATTGACTGGGAATAATTGCTCAGGCATCAGATAATTCTCCCCAGTGGTTAATCAAATACAAATGACCTGAGATAATCTTCTATATTTATAACATCATATCATTTCTTTTCAAATCTCTCTAATTGCTTCAAATCTGATTTCTGGTATTTGAAGTTAAATTATACAAAAAATAATTAGTATATACAGCAACGGACCATTCAGACTGACTACACGTGTTAGTGTTCCACTAGAATAACCTCCCACTCCTCCAACTTAGCTGATCAAACTCTATTTCTTTCTCCCCCTTAAATGTATCTGTATGACTTTTCCCAACTATTTTTGTTATAATCGTGAGTCTCACATTTGAACCAAACTTGTTAAATCCAATGCCTTTGTATTCCCTTTTACAATATTAATATTTATCCTTAAATCTCCTGCTTTTGGCCTTGTACACAAGTCCAGGAATCTTCTCAACATTAAAATATTTCATAAATAGTTTAGTTTAGTTCAGTAATACAGTATTGAAACAGGACCTCCAGCCCATGAGTCCATAATGACTGTCAATCGCCCATTCACACTAGTTCAATGTTATCCAACTTTTTCTCAAACTTCCTACACTTAAGGGGCAATATTTATAGAATCCAATTAGTCTACAAACCCGTACATCTTAGGAAATGTGGAAGGAAACCGAAGCATAGAAACATAGAAAATAGTGCAGGAGTAGGCCATTTGGCCCTTTGAGCCAGCTGATCATCCAAAATCAGTACCCCGTTCATGCTTCCCCCCCCCCCCCCCCCATATCCCTTGATTCCTTCACCCCTAAGAGCTAAATCTAACTATCTCTTGAAAACATCCAGTGAATTGGTCTCCACTGCCTTCTGGGGCAGAGAATTCCACAGATTCACAACTCTCTGAGTGAAAACAAATTCTCATCTCAGTCCTAAATAGCCTGCCCATTATTCTTAAACTGTGACCTGGAGTAAACTCACATGATCACAGGGAGAACGTGTAAACTCCACACGGACAGCATTTGAGGTTAGGATCTAACTCTGGTCTCTGGCGTTGTGAGGCAGTAGCTCTACCTGCTGCTGTGCTAAAGCATTCTACTACTTAACAAATTAGACTTTTCTCAAATATTGTTAGGAAAAATATTAAAGTTAGACATGCATATATTTAGCCATTTCAGGAGCTTTGGACATCCTGAAGCACTTCAGAGTGAACAACATTATTCAAGTATAGTCACAGTTATAACATACTTGGGTCTGCTCACCCAATGCAAGATTCCACTGCTCACCCGTTCCCCCAACACAACCCGTTCCCCCAACGCAATATTGCATCACTCACGCATAGCCCCCAACTGCGTAGGCGCGGTTCATTTCCCCTCATCCCCCAGAACTCCCTCCTCCTCCTCTTCACCCTCCTTCTTCAATCCCTAGAGAGGGAGGGGGGCTCGAGAGGGAGGTAAAGATGGAGGGGTGGTAGAGAGGGAGGGGTGGTAGAGAGGGATGGGTGGTAGAGATGGAGGGGGAGGGGGTAGAGAGGGAGAGAGAGGGAGAGAGGGAGAGAGGGAGGGGGAGGGGGTAGAGAGGGAGGGGGAGGGGGTAGAGAGGGAGCAGGAGGGGGGTAGAGAGGGGGGTAGAGAGGGAAGGGGAGTAGAGAGGGAGTATAACTAACATTAAATATGCACCAACATTTTTGCTCTGGTTTGGCATTGTGTTGAAATCAAGGCATAACTAATGGAATGTGTAGGACGGAATTGCTGATGTTGATTTGTACCGAAGATAGACACAAAATGCTGGAGTAACTCAGCGGGTCAGGCAGCATCTCTGGAGAAAAGGAATAGGTGACATTTCGGATCGAGACCCTTCTTCAGTGGATATGGATTAATGGAAACTCTGCTGCTTTTCTGTAAGGTCTGAGTCTGGAAGGCTTTAATTACATATTACTCATCCTCAAGAGTCCTGCAACAAAGGCAAAGGAAGTTTGGCATGTCTCCAATGACTCCTACCAACTTAGGCAGATGCACTTCAGAAAGCATCTTATCGGGATGCATCATGGCTTGTTTTGGCAATACCTCTGCTCAAGACAGCAATAAATTGCAGGGAGCTGTATGTAGATTGGTTACTTGTAGTGCTTGTTAGTAGAGCTCAGCCTCCTATGCAGTTTATATTATCAGAAGTCAGTTCATGTAATTAGTCTAAGTAGCTGCTAAGCTTGCTGTAACACCGTGCTGAAGTATACTGTGTTGTACCCTGGTGTGCGTATGACTGGCCTTATTACACTGTAGATGATGCACAGTACGTCAGACAAAACAGACCCCCCCACCCACGATGCAAATGTCTCTGAAAGGGCCTCTGCAAATTTCTTCTTAGCTTCCCAAGGAGGCATTCGTCAATGACAATTTACACCAAAACAAATGTTTTTAAAAATCCATTTTCTCTTCCTGCTAGGCAGATGATACAAAAGCTTGAATGCACATGCCACCAGAATAAAGAACAGCTTTATTCCCCCCAGTTATCAGACTATTGAACGGTCCTTTGATAAGTTAAAGTATGTTACCAACCAACTTAATTGTGGCCCTCCCACTTTATTTTACCTGCACTTTCTCTGTAATTGTAATGCTATAACACTGTATTGGGGGTTCGGTATTGATGTGGATAAAGAATTGGCTGGCAGACAGGAGGCAAAGAGTAGGAGTAAACGGGTCCTTTTCAGAATGGCAGGCAGTGACTAGTGGGGTACCGCAAGGCTCAGTGCTGGGACCCCAGCTATTTACAATATATATTAATGATTTGGATGAGGGAATTGAATGCAACATCTCCAGGTTTTCGGATGACACGAAGCTGGGGGGCAGTGTTAGCTGTGAGGAGGATGCTAGGAGGCTGCAAGGGGACTCGGATAGGTTGGGTGAGTGGGCAAATGCATGGCAGATGCAGTATAATGTGGATAAATGTGATGTTATCCACTTTGGTGGCAAGAACAGGAAAGTAGACTATTATCTGAATGGTGGCCGATTAGGAAAAGGGGAGATGCAATGAGACTTGGGTGTCATGGTATAGCAGTCATTGAAAGTAGGCATGCAGGTGCAGCAGGCAGTGAAGAAAGCGAATGGTATGTTAGCATTCATAGCAAAAGGATTTGAGTATAGGAGCAGGGAGGTTCTACTGCAGTTGTACAGGGCCTTGGTGAGACCACACCTGGAGTATTGTGTACAGTTTTGGTCTCCTAATCAGAGGAAAGACATTCTTGCCATAGAGGGAGTACAGAGAAGGTTCACCAGACTGTTTCCTTGGATGGCAGGACTTTCTTATGAAGAAAGACTGGATAGATTCGGCTTGTACTAGCTGGAATTCAGAAGATTGAGGGGGGCTCTTATAGAAACTTACAACATTCTTAAGGGATTGGACAGGCTAGATGCAGGAAGATTGTTCCCGATGTTGGGGAAGTCCAGAACAAGGGGTCACAGTTTAAGGATAAGGGGGAAGTCTTTTAGGACCGAGATGAGAAAAACATTTTTCACACAGTGGTGAATCTGTGAAATTCTCTGCCACAGAAGGTAGTTGAGGCCAGTTCATTGGCTATATTTAAGAGGGAGTTAGATGTGGCCCTTGTGGCTAAAGGGATCAGGGGGTATGGAGAGAAGGCAGGTACAGGATACTGAGTTGGATGATCAGCCATGATCATATTGAATGGCGGTGCAGGCTCGAAGGGCCGAATGGCCTACTCCTGCACCTATTTTCTATGTTTCTATGTTTCTATGTTTCTATGTTTCTATGTTTCTATGCAACATTATATTCTGCAGGCTTGTCTATTTTTCTCTTTGCCCGTCTTGGTGTAGTGGTTTATGTCTTGATTGTTCTCAAGTACAGCATGATTTGACTGGATAACGCACACGCACAATTTTTCACAGTATCTCAGTACACATGATAATAATAAACCAATATCAGTATCAATACTAATTTGTGTAGGGAAGTTGCATTATAGCTGGATGCAATAAATATTAAAAATATAGAATGAGAAGAGATTACGTTTATACTCCTGATGCAATCTATCAGCAGCCTTTACTTCATTTTTACATGTTAAATGAAAAAAAATTAAGTTAGGCTTGGAAATTATTTGCTTTTTCAGATTCAAAATGGACATCTCAGTGTCAATATAGTGGTCAGATAATGCCCCACTGTTTGCTTTTAATTATGTATTGGAAGCATTCCCACGCACATATTAGACCTTTTGAAAATGTAAATAACTAAAGTAGCCCAATGTTCATTTTCTTAAAATAGATAGGTTGACTGTGATTTAAAAAAATGCACCTTGAACAACAATTACATTAAATATTATTTTATCAAAACAGAAAACGTTCAATGTTAATTTCATCTTGCTGAACCAATTATATTTTCCTTGAGAAGTTTATTCAAAGTATTCTGAAAAATCACAACTTGTGTAAACATAGAAACATAGAAACATAGAAATTAGGTGCAGGAGTAGGCCATTCGGCCCTTCGAGCCTGCACCGCCATTCAATATGATCATGGCTGATCATCCAACTCAGTATCCCGTACCTGCCTTCTCTCCATACCCTCTGATCCCCTTAGCCACAAGGGCCACATCTAACTCCCTCTTAAATATAGCCAATGAACTGTCCTGACATCCCAGGAATCAGTCTGGTGAACCTTCTCTGCACTCCCTCTATGGCAATAATGTCCTTCCTCAGATTTGGAGACCAAAACTGTACGCAATACTCCAGGTGTGGTCTCACCAAGACCCTGTACAACTGCAGTAGAACCTCCCTGCTCCTATACTCAAATCCTTTTGCTATGAACATTTGCTAAAGATACATTCAACGCTGCAGAAATGAATTAAATCAATAATAATTTAATAATAATAAAATTAATTAAACCATGGCTATCTGGACTACACTTCTTCCCACCCTGCTTCCTGTAGAGACTCTATCCCCTACTTCCAATTCTTCCATCTACGCCGCATCTGCACCCAGGATGAGGTGTTCCAAACCAAGGCATCGGAGATGTCCTCATTCTTTAGGGAACTGGGGTTCCTCTCTTCGATTATAGATGAGGCTCTCACCAGGGTCTCCTCTATATTCCGTAGCTCCACTCTCACTCCCCATCCACCCATTCGAAACAAGGGCAGAGTCCCCCTTGTCCTCACCTTCCACTCTAACAGCCAGCACATACAACAGATAATCCTCCGACATTCTCGCCACCTCCAACGGGATCCCACCACTGGCCACATCTTCCCATCTCCTCCCCTTTTGGCTTTCCGCAGAGACCGTTCCGTCCGTAGCTCCCTGGTCAATTTGTCCTTTCCCACCCAAACCACCCCCTCCCCTGGTACTTTCCCTTGCAACCGTAGGAAATGCTACCCTTCTCACTTTACCTCCCCCCCTCGACTCCATGCAAGGACTCCAAGCACTCTTTCCAGGTGAGGCAGAAGTTCACCTGCACCTCCTCCAACCTCATCCATTGTATCCGCTGTTCCAGGTGTCAACTGCTCTACATCGGTGAGACCAAGCGCAGGCTTGGCGATCGCTTCGCCCAACACCTCCGCTCAGTTCGCAATAACCAACCTGATCTCCCGGTGGCTCAGCACTTCAACTCCCCCTCCCATTCTGAACCCGACCTTTCTGTCCTTGGCCTCCTCCATGGCTAGAGTGAGTCCTACCTCAAATTGGACGACTCATATTTCGCTTGGGTAGTTTACACACCAGCGATATGAACATTGACTTCTCCAATTTCAGGTAGTCCTTGCTTTGTCCCTCCTTCCCCTCCCCTTCCCAACTCTCCCACAGCCTCATGTCTCCACCTCTTCCTTTCTTTTTCCCGCCCCCCCATATCAGTCTGAAGAAGGGTCTCGACCCGAAACGTCGCCTATTCCTTCTCTCCATAGATGCTGCCTCACCCGCTGAGTTTCTCCAGGAATTTTGTCTACCTTTGATTTTTCCAGCACCTGCAGTTCTTAAACAAATCAATAAATGTGATCACTTTGAAATTTTAACAATTTCAATTTAAGTCCTATTTTAAACTTCAGAACTTTCAGATTCTGAGACCTGGAGAATTTTAATCATCTTTAAAAAATAATTCTGTTGTTTATTTGAAGTTGCTTTTATTGAATTACTTTTATGCATCAGAGTTACATCCAACACAAATTAGCTCCAAATTGACAATTCCTATTCTTTTGTCTTAATTAAAATGTGCAAAACTGGATTGGTTCAAATTAATGTTTTGTTTAACAATGAACCCAAGAAACGGTCACGATGTATTTGCAAAGATTTGAACATAGCCACATCCATCTGTTATTTATGGTCCTGTTTAGCTTTATCTTGTGACTTTAGCCCCAGGCATTTGAATTGTTCCATGAGTTATAATAAAACCTTTCTTAGAGATTCATTATCTCATATCATTAATCTGAACTACTCCTTCAGGGACCATTTGATTTAAGCACTCTAACTTAACAGTATCTGTGATATAGTTAAAGAGTTAGGTAACAAAAAATAGTATCGGTAATTAATATTGACAGACCACTTGTCCACACTACAAAAAAGACAGAAATATTCTGTGACATATAGTTGTCTGGGGTGTGAGTATTCACTACACAGGTCAAAAGTCAGTAAAATCAATGGCTATTGAACAGGGGAACTGACAAAAGAACAGAGTTTAAATTGCCTTTGGAATGGGCTCATTTGATAATATCAGCCAGCCAACAAGGGATACTACTTTCCCAAAGGTGCCAATTTATGTTTGTTTAAGGTTTTCTGCTCTTGTTCTACACAAACAATTCTGGTCCCAATCCATGTTCCTATCCAGAAAAACAACATAATGACGTAAGTATTATCAAAGTTCTTTTGCTTATTGGTGTCAAATTTCACAATAAATACACCATTTCTAGTGTTGCTCTCAACTGAGTTTGGGCATTTGATGTCTCCTTTAAACAGTGCCTCTCTCACGTAGGGTAAGAGGGTCAAGGTTTAAAGGAGCCGTGCAGGGAAACTTTTATTACAGGGTGGGTGTAAGGGGTGGCACAGAGGTTCGGCAGTAGAGTTGCTGCCTTACAGCGCCAGAGAACGGGGTTCGATCCTGACCAAGGATGCTGCCTGTACAGAGTAAGTACGTTCTCGCTATGACTGCATAGGTTTTCTCCAGGTGCTCCGATTTGCTCCCATTCTCCAAAGATGTAGAGATTTGTAGGTTAATTGGCTTTGGTGAAATTGTAAATTGTCTCTAGTATGTAGGATAGTGCTAATGTACGGGGTGATCAGCGTGCACGATGAGCCGAAGGATCTGTTCCCGCCCTTTATCTCTGCAGTCTAGTCTAAAGTAAAGTCTGAAGGTGGTGAGTGCCTGGAATACGCTGCCAGGGGCCGTGGTTGAGGCAGATATATTATAGGCATTTCAGAGATTTTTGAAATTGGATATGTATGGAATGGAGGGATATGGATTATGTGTAGGCAGATAAGAGTTGGTCTTGGCATCATGTTTAGCACAGACATTGTTGGCTGAAGTGGCTGTTCATGTGCTGTACCGTTCTAGGTTATATTTATTGTATCAGGGACTGGCAGGCATGCATAGGCAACTTACACAGGAAGCAAGATGAATAATTGGACTGCTGTACCATCAGTGGCTCTCAGGACATGTAAGAGGGCTGATCAGGAAAGCAGTATAATTGAGAAAGATGGGTTGAGTTGATTTTACTCATCTTATATTTTTACATTGGCCGAGACAGTAACAATGTTCCTGTTGGCTTCAGATGGAAGTTAGACTGAGCTTGCGAATAAAGCTTCTGAGAAACTCTCTCTCACCCTGCCTCTCACAATTTTTGTCTAAAGTTCAGGGATTTAATTTTACTTAAATCATTATTGCTTCGGAATTCTGCCAGTTGTGACAGCTGAGACAGTTACGATAGTGGCATTGAAGAGGTTTTTAGCTGGGTACATGGATATGCAGAGAATGGAGGCATATAATTCACATGCAGGCAGACCATGTGATACCATGTCAAAGGCCTTGCTAACATTCAGTTAGAGAACGTCCACAGCATATCTACAGTAACACTTACATGACTCATTTGAAAGTGTGTAAGAGTATAAAGGAAGATAGAGAAAATTGATGGGTTTGTGATTGAAGTTAAAGAGAGTCAGGCTAAGCCAGTTGTTAGATTTCCTTTCAAAGTAATGTAGGGAAGATAGGAAATACTGGATTTGCCAGTGTTTGAAGGTTGGAGGTCATGGAAGGTGCATAATTGCAGAGCAGGTGTAGTGGGGTGACACAGTGGTGCAGCGGTAGAGTTGCTGCCTTACAGCGCCGGAGAGCCGGGTTCAATACTGACTATGGGTGCTGTTTTATAGAGTTTGTAGTTCTCCCCGTGACCACATGGGTTTTCACCGAGATCTTCGGTTTCCTCCTGCACTCCAAAGATGTACAGGTTTGTAAGTTAATTGGCTTGTTATAAGTGTAAATTGTCCCTAATGTGTGTAGGATAGTGCGATAGTGCTGGGATTACTGGGTTGGTGCGGACTCGGTGGGCTGAAGAGCCTGTTTCCACACTGTATCTCCAAACTAAACTAAACTGAACTAAGAGGAGATAAGGAAGGAATAGGTGTGAGATGTGAAGCCAAAGAAAGGAATAGAGGTGAAGGGGAATTGAGGAAGGGAAAAAGGAGAAATGGGTGCATATCTGGGAAGGCACAGGGAGGAGATGGGGGTGCAGGGACAATGAAAGGGTGGGGTTGTTTATAGCTTAGTTCTCCAATTTTAGGTAACTAACATACCATTGGGTTGTAAGCTACCCAAGCGGAATATGAGGCACTGTTGCTCCAGTTTGCATGTGGCCTCACTCTGGCAAAAGAGGAGGCCCAGGACAGAAAGGTCAGTATGGGAATGGGAAGGGGAGTTAAACTGGTTAGCGACCGGGAGATCCAGCAGGCCCTGGCGAACCAAGCATAAACGTTCAATGAAATGGTCACCCTGTCTACGATTGGTCTCATCAATGTAACAGGGGCCAGATGATGTAGGGGGCGCTGCTCTGGCAGCAGCCATGTCAGCAGCGCGTTAGTTTTTTTCAACTTTTTTTATTTTTTTAGTATGTTTTAAAGTGTGTTTTTGATGTTTCTCGGTGTGTTTTGTGTGGGGGGTGGTGGAGGGGGGGGGGGTAAGGGGGAAACCGCTTCTGTCGCCTCCTCCATGGAGAGGTGACTTTTTCCAGGTCGCCTCCCCCGTGGCCTAACATCAAGGATCGGCGCGGCCTTTCCCGGAGACGCGCTCGGGGCTTCAGCGGCGGGCGCAGCGTGGACTCTCGGCGTGGAGCGGGAGAGCCCTCGCTGGGGCTCGCTGGAGGGGAGCACTCCGTTTCGCTGGCCCGGGGCAGCCGGCAGCCTGAAGCCGCGGTCTGCAGAGTTCCAGCTGGTGCGGCGTCTACAGCCCGGGATCCCTCGTGGGGGACCCGGGGGGGGAAGAAGAAGCCATCACTGCCGGCCTGGAGGGGAGCTTCGACCGCCGGCCCTGCAGTCTACGGTGCTTCTGGCTGCGGCAGAGACTTTAAATCTCGACTGCCGGCCTGCAGCCTACACCAACTTAAAGCCGCGGTCTCCGGTGAGGAAGAGCCGATCCTGGACTGACTCTGGACTCTGGTCCTGTCCACAGGGGGGAAATGGAGGAGTGCTGGCCAAATTTTGTGCCTTCCACCACAGTGATGAATGCTGTGGTGGATGTCTGTGTTACATTTTTATTGTGGTTGTGTGTTCTTTATTATTGTATCGCTGCTGACAACCCAAATTCCACCGACCCTGGTTGTGTGGCAAATAAATTCTATCAAGTCTATCAATCAGGAGCACCAAATGCAGTAGACAGGGTTAGAGGAGGTGCATGTGAGCCCATGTCTCATCTGGAAGGGCTGCTGGGGTCCCTGGATGGATGTGAAGGAGGAGACACAGGGACAGGTGTTACAACTTCGGTGGCTGCAGGGGAACATATGTGGAGAAGGGATGGCATGGGTAGGAAGGGTGAGTGAATCAAGGAGTTGCAGCGGGAGTGGTCTCTGTGTAAACTGGAATGAGGTGGGGATGGGAAGATGTTACTGGTGGTGGAATCCCTTTGAGGTTGGCGAAAATGTCAGAGAATGGTATGTTGAAAGCGGAGGCTGGTGGGGTGGAAGGTGAAGACCAGAAGATCTCCATCCTCATAATGTCAGGAGATCTGAGCTAAGGTATACTGAGGAAATGCAGGTGGTGGATCCATCTACAATAGCATGTTGGAGGAAAGCATGTTTACTAAAGAAAGAGCATATCACAGTGTGGAAAACCTCATCTTGAGAGTAGTTACGGTGGAGACTGAAAAATCAAAAGTAGGAGTTAGTGTGTTTAACAAGAGGCAGTGTGGCAGGAAGTGTAGGCCAGATAACTATGGGAGTCTGTAGGTTTATAAATGTGAGTAGGATATGTGAAAATGGGAAGGCTGTGGCCTAGCGTTTGGAAGAAGATAGGAAAAGTAGATTGACACATCTTGCTACAAACAAGGCAAAGACTTTTAGTTATATAGAGATAGTCTGTCCCCTGATGGAAACCGAGAGATCAAGAAAGAGGAGAAAGGTGTCAAAGATAATCTAAGGGAATTTGAGGGCAGGGTGGAAGTCAGTGATAAATTTAATGGAATCAATGTGTTCTGCACGGGTGCAGGAGGTAGTCCCGATGCAGTCGTCCATGTAGCAGAGAAAGAGTTGGGGGACAGTTCCAGTGTATGTTTGAAACAAGGACTGTTCGCTGTAACTAACAAAAAGGCAAGCATAGCTGGGGCCCATGCGAGTTCCCATGGCTACACCTTTAACTGGAAGAAAGTGAGAAGAGTCAAAAGATAATTTGCGTAGAAAGGAACTACAGATGCTTGTCTATACCTAAGATAGACACAGTGTGCTGGAGTCATAAGGTCATAAGGTCACAAGTGATAGGAATAGAATTAGGCCATTCAGCCCATCACATTTACTCCGCCATTCAATCTTGGCTGATCTATCTTCCCTCCTAACCCCGTTCTCCAGCCTTCTCCCCATAAGCTCTGACACCTCTACTAATCAAGAATCTATCTATCTCTGCCTTAAATACTGTATATCCACTTGCCTCCACAGCCTTCTGTGGCAAAAAATTCCACAGATTCATCACCCTCAGATTAAAGAAATGTCTCCTCATTTCCTTCCCAAAAGAACGACCTTTAATTCTGAGGCTATGACCTCTAGTAGACTCTCCCACGAGTAGAAACATTCTTTCCACATCCAGTAACTCAGCGGGTCAGGCAGCATCTCTGGAGAAAAAGGATGACTGCATTTCGGGTTGGGACCTTTGTTCAGTCTCAAAAGAGAAGTTGATGAAGGTGAGGACCAGTTCTGCAGGTCATAAAATCATAAATAATAGGAGTAAAATCAGGCCTTTCTGCCTCTCAAGTCAACTCTGCTACTCAATCATGGCTGATCTATCTTTCCCTCCTAACCCCAAGTGGAGAATATATATATTTAAAGACTGAATGTAATGCCTCAAGCATTATGGAAAATTATTTTCCCACAGAGTGAACATGAGTGCGATCACACTGCTCGCGTTGAGCCTCATCCATTGGAAATTGTAAGTTTGCTCCCACTATTATCTGTTGTTCTATATTTCATACAAAATAAACCTTCATTCCAGGAGTGCTGATCTGAAAAACAATGGTTGATATGACAGATATGCTCTTATCAGGAAAATAAATGCAGTGCTTGAGATTTATGTTGTAAACTGAGATGGATGAATCAAGTTTTCAGAACAAATTCACTAGAGGGCCATGAAATGCTATCTGTAAAACCAAAGTGAAATAATTTAAACTGTAATGTCTGGATATTATTACGGCTTTAACTCAGTTGCGGTTTGTTGTTTTGTAATTTAATCTACACATTTTCAACCACAGCTCTTTACCTCTTTCAAATCATCTGTTTGAGAAGAGCTTAAAGAATGGAATAGAATGGAGTACTTTATTGTCACATGTGACAAGGCACAGTGAAATTCTTTGCTTGTATACCCAAAGTATTCAAATAGTGGCCACGGCGAGTCTCCGCCAATGCCAAGGCCCCACCACTGCCATCGAGGCTCCATTCGGCCCAGGCAAGCTTCATGATGGTGTTAATGGTGCAGGCCATCTGATAAGGACATGACCATATAGAATAATGTTTTTACAGCATTGTAGAATTGTTATTGAATTGGAGAATGCCATTTGGTCTGTTGGGTCCATACCTGCTCGGTAAGTGGCGATCCAGCTAATCCCACATCTCCACTTTCCAATTTTCACTTCCCAGGTACCTGTCTAGCTTGCTTTGGAATGCGATCATCCAAATGTAACCAGTGAGGAGCGAGGTCAGTAGCAGAGCAAAGGGAGCCGGGGTCTTGCCTACCGTGCACTCAAGGTTGGTATCGGAAGGTGCCCGTGGGTAACAAAGGTGGACGGGCGAGGAGAGAGACGTTGGTTCTCAGGTCAATCCCCATGTCCAAGGAAGGCAAAGGCTGGAAGCCTGCTGCAGCCTGGGCCTTGCTTGGAACAGGTAAGGCTCATAACAACTAGAGCGCGGACTGAACTTTGAAAACGGCACCAAAACATGGTGCCTATTGCACGCGGGATCAGTAGACTGTTTCAGTACACTTTTTTTTTCTTTTTTTTAAAATATTTTATTTTATTAGAAGTAAGTACAATCATATGGCACTAAAGTGCCTAATATATATTTTCATAATACATTTTATGTACAGCTTCTTTTTTTTTGTTATATTAAAGAAAGATTAGAATAAGAAAAAGAAATTAGATAGTAAAGGATAGAAAGACGTGAGATATATAGTGTGTGAAGAAAAAGAAAAAAGAAGAATGAGTGAAGAAAGTTGAGAAAAAGAAAAAGGAAAAAAGAGAATAAAACAAAAAAACAAAAACAAAAAAATAATAATAAAATTTAAAAAATTAAAAAAAATATATATATTAATGGGCATTTTAATAGTTTTACCCAGTTCCACATTATATTTTTATAAAGGTACTGTTTTGTGCATTGTCATGTTATTGAGTAAGTACTCTCTTGTGATATTATAATAACATGCCTCAACTGTAGCATGCCATTGATGAACCAATCAAGTTATTATTTCCAGCATGCAAAGAATTACAGAACAATCCATAAAGGATACGCCTAGCTTTGCTTTCCAAATTAAAGATAATGACGCCCAAATTTGTGCTGATGGAATGCTCTTTGACCTGAAATATTAGCTCTGCTTTTCCTCCCACTGATATGGCATGAGGGGAAGGGCCGAAGGGCCTGTATCCACGCTGTTTCTCTAAACTAAACTAAACTGCTCCAGTACATCGAGTTGGTGCGTTGACCAGACTTTGAACATTGGAATTGGTGCCAAAACATGGCGGCGCCTGCAGGTGTAATATATACAAACATAATTTTATTTTTTTTAAGTAAGGAGATCATTGTTTATAATCTTGACCAACCCTCGTCCAGTCCTGAAACTGTTATTTTTTACAATTGTGTTGCACCATATGATTCCAAAAAGACGACAAATGGAGACCAACTCGTTATGAATTGGTCTGATTTATCCATTAGGAGGAATCGCATTTCCTCATGATGTGCGGTGTCCAACATACTTGCAATCCACATTTTGAGCATTGGTATTGATGTATTTTTCCAAAATATAATTATTAATTTTTTTGCTATTATTAAACCATAGTTAAAAAATAAATTTTTAGATGTGTTCAATTTATTCCCATCTTCCATTATGCCAAATATAATAATTTCAGTATTAGGTTCCATTCTTATCTTAAATAATTTTGTAAATATTTCAAAAATATCACTCCAAAATCTATAAAGTTTTATGCAGGAAACTAAGGAGTGCGTTATAGTTGCATTTTGGGATAGACATTTATCACAAATGGCGGATATATTTGGATAACATTTGTTCAATCTTGTTTTTGAATAATATAATCTATGTAAAATTTTAAATTGAATTAGATTATGTCTTACATTAATCGAACATTTGTGAATATATATCAAGTATTTTTCCCATGTAACCTTCATAATTTTTATCATTAGTTCCCGTTCCCACTCTTCTCTAAGTACCTCTGTCGATGGTAGGTCTATATTTAGAATACTATTATATAAATATGATATTAATTTTTGTGTCAGCTTCAATATTCATTGCTTCTTCCAATAATTCAGGAGTTATTTTTTGATATCCTTGTATATATTTTTTCATGAAATCGCAAATCTGAAGATATTTAAAATATTGGTTGTTTTTCAGTTTAAATTTTAATTGTAATTGTTGGAATGATAGTAGGTTTCCCATTTCGTACATATCCCCGATCCCTCTAATTCCGAGACTTTCCCATTGGTTATATGTCTTATCAATAAGAGATGGTTTAAATATAGGGTTATTCGCTATTGGCATTAACAATGATAAATTTCTTAATTTTAAAGATAATTTTATTTGTTTCCAAATTCTTATTGTACCATATATAATTGGGTTCTTCTTATATATTGTGTTATTCATTTTTTTCGGGGAGAAGAGGATCGTTCCTATATTACAAGGATGACAATCCTCCTTCTCCATTTTTATCCATTCTGTCTGTTGGGTAGAACTATCCAGCCAATAAATTATATTCTTAATATGCACTGCCCAGTAATAATACATAAAATTCGGAAGTGAAAGTCCCCCGACCTCTTTTGGTTTACATAAGTGTGTTTTTGTAATTCTATGTGATCTATAGTCCCAAATAAAATTAGTAATATTAGAGTTTAAAAAAAAAAAATATTTTGGTATATATACCGGTATAAACTGAAATAGGTATAGTAATTGTGGTAGGAAGATCATTTTTATTGCATTTATTCTACCTAATAATGATAAAACAAGTGTTTTCCAAAATTTAATCAGCGTATTAAGTTTATTTAATAAAAGTATAAAATTAGCATTGAATAATGCTTTATATTTTCTAGTAATCTGAATACCCAAATATTTAAATTTTTCTGTTGCGATTTTAAAGGGGAACTTCAATAAATGTGTAGGTTCTTGAGGTTTTAATGTCATGATTTCACTTTTATTCCAGTTTATTCTATATCCAGAAAAAGACCCAAATTCCTCTATTAAATTTAATAAATTTGGTATGCTCGTTTGTGACTTTGTAATATATAAAAGTATATCGTCTGCATATAATGAGATTTTATTCTTTGAGTCCCTGGTATTATAGCCCTGAATATTCGGATGAATTCTTATACTTTCAGCCAGGGGTTCTATCATAAGGGCAAATAGCAGGGGTGATAACGCACATCCCTGCCTATTACCCCTTGATAGTTGAAATTTTTGAGATAACATGTTGTTAGTTAAAATTCTTGCCATCGGTTTATCATACAATAATTTTATCCATGTTATAAAATTCTCTCCCATATTAAATTTTTGCAGTACTTTATATAAGTATTGCCACTCTACCTGATCAAATGCTTTCTCTGCATCCAAAGAAATAATTGATATCTTCTTCCTCTACTTTATGCGAGTACATTATATTAAACAGGCGTCTCAAATTATTAAATTAGTATCTTTTGAGTGTAAACCCAGTTTGATCAGGGTTTATCAATTTACTAATATATTTGCTTAATCTTCTTGCTAAAGTCTTTGTTAAGATTTTCTGATCTGTATTTAAAAGTGATATAGCTCTGTATGAGCCCGGATCTTACAAAAAAAATAAACAAATAAAAATCTTGATTGTGCTTAAAAAAAAAAGGTGCTATTGAGGTATCTAAGAAAAGATACCTTAAAGACGAATAGCCATCAATGATGGCAAAAAATGTATAGACCTCCGTGATGTTGTTAAACATTGAGCTCCTCCGCCTTGGTAGAGCCTCATAAAAAGTTACATACCGTTTCATATTTTGTCTTTTCTTATATGAATTTATCAAACCAGCGCCAGTGAAAGCCAAAAAAAAAATCTGGAAAAGGCATAAGAAGTAAAAAAACAAATATAAAACACAACATATACACGATTATATAAGTATATATGTCTTTCCAATTTATCTAATCTTAATCTAATCTAAACTTTACCATATATATCCACCCAGGATTCTTACATAATATCCCATTCTTTAACTACCATACAAGCAGGTACCAACACCATACAAGCAGGTAACAAAGGGTTAACTACCATACAAGCAGGTACCAAGGGGTTAAACTTTGAGCTTTTCGTTCAAGGTGAAATATGGCCCTGGCTCTCCAAAAACACATTCCAGAGAGATAAGCTTTATAATTGTCAGGAAAGCTCGGCCATTTTAACCAGTTCAAAACTCTATCATAAGAATTAAAAAGTTCAATCTTCTTCCTTGTTGGCAGCTTCCCCCGATGTTTTCTTAACAATATGCTCTGCATACTTTAAAGCTTTTCCGGGATCTGTAAATGAGCGTTCAGTGCTGTTACTGTTTCAGTACACTTGCTAATCGAGGATGTGTTTATGTATTGCAATACTCTACTGGACTGTTGGTAAGAAAATAATTTCACTCTGCATTTTGCACATGTGACAATTAAAGCACCAATGAACCATTGAAATCAGCCCCAATTAATATCCACAGCCTAAGCTCTGTTAATAAAATAGCTTTTCTCATGTAGATTGTGGCTATTTACCAATCACTTTCTTTTTACACCTGCCTGGTTCTTGACTCTTCATGGAAATGGAAACATCTCTGCCCAGATACTTCAAGGTTTTGTATTTCCAGCACATTCCCCTGCAACCTTTTATCCAAGGAGATCAACTCAAACTGCTGTTTATCTTTATAACAAAATGTTCCAAATTTAACATTTTAATATTCCTTGTAAAGTAATTAAATTCACTATATTAAACTAATTAAATTAATTGTATTACTTTAATTAAATTAAACTGTAATAATGAAGGCAATTTACAATATAATAAATTAGTTTCCAATTCAAAAATTACAATATATTTGTAAATCCCTGTGATGCAGTGAATTACAAGTTTGTACAAGTGGACCATCAATCAGATAAATCAAAATTGAAATATTGACTATTCAAATGCCATTTGGAATCTGGTGAGCTATGGATAGAAGAGTTTATTTGAAGCATTAAAAAAAAAGTGAATAATTAAAGGATGAATCTATATAAGCTTTTAATATATGGTCACAAACATGTTTCTTTCACTGGATCAAGTTTTGCAATATACGTATATAATAGCAGTGTAGAGAAAATAGAAACATTGCAGCTTATGCAGCCATAGTAGGTCATTTGGATAGCTCAAAATGCTCTTCACAGCCATGCCTGACTTGAATTTCTGACACTCACAGCAGACAATGTATCATCCATAGTAAGTGAGGTGACTTTCCAATTAAACTTTTTGATGATGTGACTAAAGGATAAACATTGATCATAGGCAGAGATAACATGTATATCCTTGTCAAACATTCAATTGGATTTTAGCATTACTTGTAAAGCAATGTTTAGTTTAGTTTGTTTTTTTGGTTAGTTGAGAGATACAGTGCAGAAACAGGCTCTTTGGCCCACCGAATCTATGTCAACCAATAAGCCTCGTCGCTAGCACTATCCTCCAGGGACAATTTGTGCTTTGTATGGAAGCCAATTAACGTACAAACCTGTATCTCTTTGGAGTGTGGGAGGAAACCAGAGTACCTGGGGAAATCCCACGTGGTCATGGAGATAACGTACAAATTCTGTACAGACCCCTAGTCAGGATCAAACCCGGGTCACTGGCGCAGTAAGGCAGCAACTCTACCGCTGGCTGCGCCACCATACCTCCCCAGCTGCAGTGTTGTTGAACTTAAAGAAAGCTGTCCTCAAAGTTAGAGTGGACATCTTCTCTGATGCCATTACTGCCAAAGCATTAGTTTACTACCAAGAAACAGGGCTACTGTTAGACATAGCTCGATATTATATACTATCGAGCTACTGGGATCACCAAGCACACACAGCATGGATACCAAACCAAGCATTAAAAAGCATGGCTTTTGTCATTAAAATGAGAAACATTGTGCGCAGTACAGAGTAAATTTGTTTTGAACACGAGGCATCATCAAGCTTGAAATATTGTGAAGAAATTTTATTTTGTCACAAATTTATATATTGGAACATTTTCTGTAGTAATTATGATCCACATATACTGTATTCTTAGAGGCAGAAATGCTCCAAGGCTGTAATTGGAGCTTTATATTCTTTATATACCCTTTTTTTCCATTAAATGCCCACATGAAGCAACATTATGTGACATTTTTAGACCAATTGTAAAGTAAGTAAATTATAAAATAAGAGTGTCTGGAAATTAATTCCATGTCAGTAATACTAAACTTATTATACCATGGTCAATGCAAGGAAAGATAGATATTGGCTAATGCAAGAACATGAGTTAGCAAGGGTGGGCTTCACAGTTGGCCTGGCCAGGTTGGGCTGAAAGGGCGTGTTTCAGTGCATGCGGTTCACTAAAACATCACCTGGAATGGAAGACTATAGATATACGGTGAGATTGAATCAGTTGGATTTATTCTCACTGGACATGGGAGACTGAAGAGTGACTTTAGAGAGGGTTAAAAAATTATGTGGGGGCATAAGATAGATCTGAAGACTAGCTACAGAGAGCACATCACAAACGAGGAGATCTACCGTGAAACTACAACAAAGCCTCTCAGCCAGGACATAGAGGTACGCAGGTTGAAATTTGCAGGACATGTACTCAGAATGTCACCAGAATGTGCACCTAAGATAGCAATGACATGGCAACCTGACGGAAGAAGGAAAAGAGGCCGACCAAAACTCACATGGAGGCGAACATTCCAGGAGGATTTGGAAGCCCGGGACGCTAACCTATCGTGGGTGGAAGACGTCACACATAACCGAACAGAATGGTGAAAGCTTGCTGCCCAATGCACTCAACAGTGTGGGAGGAACTTAGTCCAAGTCTAGGTAATAAGTTAGATAGTCAGAATGTTTTTCCCAGAATAAAGTCCTTAAAAAACGGAAAGTCAGCAGGACCCGATGGTCTAAATTCGGAATTTTATTAAAAAAATTATGATTTGCTTTCCCCACGCCTACAGACAATGTACAAATACGGTTATACTCAACAGAAACTCCCAGAAACTCTAAATGAATCTACAATCATACTTATACCAAAAACGGACAAGGATCTTGAAGACCCAGGTTCATACAGAGCTATAGCCCTCTTAAATACTGATCAGAAAATATTAACTAAGATTCTATCTAATAGATTGAGCTTAGTGATCAGTAAATTAATACATCCCGACCAAACAGGGTTTATCCCCAAACGGTATTCATTTTTTAATCTGAGAAGATTATTTAATATTATATACTCCAATAGAATCCCTAACGCAGAGCTAGCAATTATCTTGTTAGATGCTGAAAAAGCATTTGACCAGGTAGAATGGCCATATTTATTTTCGGTGATGGAAAAATTTCAACTAGGAGAGAAGTACTGTACATGGGTTAAATTGTTATATTCTAACCCAACAGCTAGAATATTAACAAACAAAATGTTATCAACTAAATTTAATCTCTCTAGAGGCTGTAGACAAGGATGCTCACTATCCCCACTATTATTTGCTCTTGCAATCGAACCCCTAGCAGAAAGCGTTAGAAACCATCCAGGAATATTTCGATACAATACTAGAGACACAAGGAATAAAATCTCCTTATATGCAGATGATATACAAATATATATTACAAAATTAGAAACTAGTATTCCAAACCTATTAAATCTATTAACTCAATTTGGTCAGTTTTCGGGATATAGAATCAATTGGAATAAAAGCGAAATCATGCCAATAACAAAATTCAATTTACATACAATACAACAATCCCCTTTTAAAATAGTTAAAGATAAATTTAAATACTTAGGAATCTATGTAACTAAGACATATACCTCTTTATTTAAACTAAATTTCCCACCCTTACTGAATAAACTACATAAGAATATTCAATACTGGAAAACACTCCCCATTTCAATGCTTGGGAGAATTAATGCTATAAAAATGATTTTTTTACCGCAACTGCTGTACCTACTTCAATTAATTCCGATATATATCCCAAAAACTTTTTTCAAAAAAGTCGATTCCATTGTTACAAGTTTTGTCTGGGATTATAAGAATCATAGAATAAGTAAAAAACATTTATGTAAATCAAAGATAAATGGAGGTCTGGCTTTGCCAAATTTCTTATTTTATTTTTGGGCAGTCCATATTAAAAACATGAATTTTTGGCTGGAAGAAATGGACCAACAACCAGATTGGCTAATGATGGAAAAGGAAGACTGTCTACCTTTTGAAATTGGACCGATCATATTTGCCCCCACAAAACTGCACAAAAAAACCTATAAAGAAAACCCCATAATACATAGTGGAATACGAATTTGGAAACAAATAAAAAAAGATTTAAAATTGAATAATATACCACTCTGCCTTCCCATTGTAAATAATCCTTTATTCAAATCATCCTTTATGGACAAAGGTTTCACACAATGGAAAAATCATGGAATCAAAAATATAGGACATCTTTATGGGAAAGGTACTTTTCTTTCATTTCAAGAGTTACAACTGAATTATGGACTGCACTCAAATAATTTCTTCAGATATTTACAAATTAGAGATTATGTTAAATCTAATACACAAGTTTACAGGAATAGGGAATCAGAAATTCTTGATGAATGTCTGAACAAGCATCCTAATACTGAAAAACTAATAGCTTATATTTATAACACCCTACTAAATAACGAGGTACCACCAACCGAACCATATAGATACAAATGGGAAAATGAAATAGGTCATCCTATCACGAAAGATATGTGGGACGAAAGTTTACAACAAATACATCAATGTTCATTAAATGCCAGACATACTTTAATACAATTCAAGGTCTTACATAGACTACACTTCTCTAAAATAAAACTAAATAGAATCTTCCCACAAATCTCTCCTATTTGTGATAAATGTCTACATTTAGAGGCTAATTTAACACATACGTTTGCAAACTGTATAAAACTTAAACATTTCTGGACAGATATTTTTGAAATAACTTCAGAAGTAATTAATACAAAACTGGACCCAGACACAAAATTAATAATACTTGGAATATCAGAACAAAGCTTAACACTCACAACAAACCAAAGAAACTTCCTCAATTACAGTATAATAACCGGAAAAAAATTAATATTAAAATTTTGGAAAGGCCCTACAACCCCCACAATTAAAATGTGGATTACGGAAATGTCGGAGACCCTATACTTAGAAAGAATTAGACTTGTCTTAATGGACAAACAAGATCTTTTCCATAAAATTTGGGCTCCATTCATTAACTATCTGAAGGGATAGATTGGCACAGCACGAGGACCCAGCTGAAACTTGAACTCAGGAACATGAAAAACTATACTTTATAACCTACGAACCTATCTCCATTGATGTATTACAGGTAACCCATTCCACCTCCCTTGTTTTTCTGTTGTGTTGTTTTTTGTTTTTTTTTGCTTTCTTTTTTATTTGTAACTTTCTACCCTCTCTTTTTCTCGCTTTCTATAAAAAATAAAAATACTAGAAGTAGAAGCAGAAGTAATTGATAATGGAAAATTTTAATAATGTATGACTGATGTATATGAAAAAAAAAAATGTTACTATAATATGTAACTACATTTTATAATATGTCTACTTCTAATAAATAAATAAAAAAATAAAAAAAATAAAAAAAGAATGTTTTTCCCAGGACAGAGTAATCTGGAAAAGAGGGCACAGATTTAAGGTGAGGTGGGAGGAAGTTTTCCACACAGAGTTTGGTGAATATATGGACCAAACTGCCAGAGGAGAGCAGGAGACAGATACTATTACACATTTAGTGATTTTGGAAGGTATTAGGAAAGATGGATATTGGCTAATGCAAGAACATGAGTTAGCAAAGGTGGGCTTCACAGTTGGCCTGGCCTATAGTTCACAGTTGGCACAGGTTGGGCTGGAAGGGCATGTTTCAGTGCATGCGTTTTTCTGATATCATAAGAAGAAAAGTAGTGGTTATATGTTAGCAGACTTCCTATGTGACTCTCTGTGTGATTTCTGACATGCCCCCACTTTCTCATATGTCCTGTGCTGACAATGATACTGATGACAGAGTGGTGTTCAGTGCTAACTAAATATAATGACCATTCCCAGTTTCAGTTCTTCGCCAAAATGAGCTGCAGATGAATGTGAAGCACATGAAATAATCTATTGAAGTGTATTTACAGATAAAATATCAATTTCCATTATAACAGTAAAATAATTTATTATGGATGAATACAGAGTCAGTAGATTACACAGATGGGCATTTTAATAGTTTTACCCAGTTCCACATTATATTTTTATAAAGGTACTGTTTTGTGCATTGTCATGTTATTGAGTAAGTACTCTCTTGTGATATTATAATAACATACCTCAACTGTAGCATGCCATTGATGAACCAATCAAGTTATTATTTCCAGCATGCAAAGAATTACAGAACAATCCATAAAGGATACGCCTAGCTTTGCTTTCCAAATTAAAGATAATGACGCTCAAATTTGTGCTGATGGAATGCTCTTTGACCTGAAATATTAGCTCTGCTTTTCCTCCCACTGATATGGCATGAGGTTTTCAGTGGGAAGGGCCGAAGGGCCTGTATCCACGCTGTTTCTCTAAACTAAACTAAACTGCTCCAGTACATCGAGTTGGTGCGTTGACCAGACTTTGAACATTGGAATTGGTGCCAAAACATGGCGGCGCCTGCAGGTGTAATATATACAAAAATAATTCCACTGTGCAGTTGCATGTGTGACAACTGAAGCACTATTGAACCAATGAATATTACTGCTGTTATAAAAACAGAACCGTATCTCAAGAATGATTGGCACGCCTCATACAAAAATATGTTTGAATACATAGAATTTTATTAATATATTAGTTTTACAAAAATTCCAGCACCCACACATGAATAATACAATTTGACTTAGACGTTAATCAATGGGAAACATGTGTCTTAAATTTAATTTATTGCATCATTGCAATATTTATGCAAAGTAGGATCTATTTCTGTTTGCCAAACGTTCCTCCTTGATATTGCAGATAAATGTCTCACTGCACTTGACTTAGGATTGTATTGTATTTAACTATTGTATATTAAACAGAGTAGAATTTACGCAGGTTTATAAAGCTGCAGGCGACAGCAACAAAAGGATCAGGAAGGGGCTTCTTATATTTTTAAACAAACTCTACTTTTTGATATTTACTGCCTTCAGGCCCATTGTAAATTTAATCTTCTTGTCCCCAATGATTTCAGTAAAATCAACAGTGTTTATTTTTATAGAGATTGTTTCACTCATATGAGTCAGAGGATGTGTACATATATCACACACTGGTGATCTGGTTTACAAACCTGTTGGCACACCCAAGAAGAGAATAGGAGCCCTCTACTTCACATCCATCATTGCCTGTGAAACATCAACAAGCATGCAAGAGCTGGGAAGATTGTAAGATCCATACCTGGACTAACAGATGGAAAATATACTTCAAAAGAAAAGGTTTTGCACTCCATGTTGCCCAAACACACAATGGAGTAATACCAAGTTTAGGCAAGAGAGACTGGGTATATGTTCAATAGAGCTTTATTATCACATGTGCAAAACACAGTGCCATTTTTTTCGAGTCTCCTGAATTGGTGCCTTTTCCAAAGTCCGGTCCGCATATTTGGGTCTTATGGGACTGCGCCCGAATCAGGTGAGACCCTGGATCTTTCAGCGTACTGATGTTCCCATTCTTGCCCAGCCAACTTTGAGCACCAGGGGCGCCCCCTGCAGCTGACCTTGAGGGCATGGGTAGTAAGACCCCGGTTCACTTTCTTACCGGCCTTACTCCTTGCGACCGACGTCACCCGTTCCCTCCTCTTTGGTGCTCCGTCTTTAGGGGATGAGTAGGGGCCCGGCTCCGCGGCTTCCACTCTACGGGCCATGGTCCGCCGGATCTTCCTGCAACCTGCCGCATGGCACACCAAGTTCTACAGGCAGGTGGGTGAGCCACAGGTGTGGCCTGATGTCAGGTATGGCCGCGCTTGCTGGGAGCTTGCCGGGTCCTCTGATATGGTGGGATATGACAATAGGACAAACATAGAAACATAGAAAACAGGTGCAGGAATAGGCCATTTGGCCCTTCGAGCCAGCACCGCAATTCAATATGATCATGGCTGATCATCCAAAATCAGTATCCTGTTCATGCTTTTCCCCCATATCCCTAGATTCCATTAGCCCTAAGAGCTAAATCTAACTCGCTCTTGAAAACATCGACAAATGTGGCTTATTATTTAATTTTTAATTTACTGAGGAGAGGTTGGTGGAATGAAAAATAATTTTGCCATTACTTTACATGTTCAATTGCGTCCTTGTGATAAAATAATGACCAATCACTTTTGGGCTCATGATACGATGGTTTCCTTACAACTAATTTTTCGAAAAAATATTGATGCACATGTGCAGGACACAACAACAATTTCTGATCATGAGGCGAGCCAAATAATTCACCTTCAGGTTATATCATACAACAACTAGGCACAGGATAGGGCAGGTACACTTCTATGCAGGATATTTGGACTACTTAGGGAAGGTCAATTCAATTCACCAGCAAGATGGGAGAATACCCACCAGCTCATTGAGAAAGCAATATTAGAGGTATGCTGTAAAGGAGACCAGCAGTACAAGAGGCATCCAGGGCAATTAAGGGTTGGACAATGGCACAGCGGTAGAGCTGCTGCCTTACAATACCAGAGACTTGGGTTCGATCCTGACTATGGGTGTTGTCTGTACGGAATTTCTACATTACCCCTGTGACCACATGGGTTTTCTCCGAGTGTTCCGGTTTCCTCCAACACTCCAAAGACGTACAAGTTTGTAGGTTAATTGGTTTCGGTAAAATTGTAAATTGTCGCTAGTGTGTAGGATAGTGCTAGTGTATGGGGGAGGGGGGGGGGGGGGTTGCTGTTCGGCGTGGACTCGGTGGGCCAAAGGGTCTGTTTCCACGCTGTATCTCTAAAGTCTAAAGTCAAAATTAGAGACAACAATTTAGTAGCACACAGCAAGTTAGTCAAGAAATGGTCAGAAAAAAACGAAGAAGCATTGGTCAGGTATAGGTAATTGGGAGAGTCATAGAGTCATGCAGCATAGAAACATCCCCTTCATCCCAATGTGCACATGCTGGCCAACATGTCCCAGCTAGACTAGTCCCACTTGCCTGCGTGTGGCCCATATCCCTCCAAACCTGTCCTATCCATGTACCCGTCTAACTGTTTCTTAAACGTTGGGATAGTCCCTGCTTCAATTACGTCCTCAGGCAGCTCGTTCCATACACCCACCAACCTTTCTGTGAAAAAGTTACCCCTCAGATTCCTATTAAATCTCTTCCCCTTCACCTTAAACCTATTTCCTCTAATTGATTCTCCTACTATGGGCAAGAGACTCTGTCCTCTCATGATTTTATACACCTCAATAAGATCTCCCCTCATCCTCCTGTGCTCCAAGGAATAGTCCCAGCCTATTCAACCTCTCCCCATAGCTCAGACACTAGAGTCCTGGCAACATCTTTGTAAATCTTCTCTGTACCCTGTCCAGTTTGACAACATCAACTGTTGAAGGAAGCCCTGTTGCAGGGCATTAATCGTGCAGCAGGAAGAGACGGGAGGGTCCCTCTGACAAAAGAGTAGTCATCAATGTGTGGAGATGCAGGAGTTGGGCAAGGACTTCAATAAATATCTCTCCTCAGTTTTTACCACAGAGAAAGACATGAAGATGTGAACGGGAACGTTAATGGCAATGCTTGAGGACAGGTAAAAAGTCAGTCTGAAAAAAGTTCAGAGAATTGAAGATAGTTTGGATATTGTGTTATAGTTGTACATGATATTGGTACAAGGCAAGGCCGTAATTGGAGTATTGTATTAAGTTTGGTTACTTTGCTACAGCAAAGATGTCATTAAGCTGGAAAGAGTGCGGAGAAGATTAACAAAGATGTTGCCAAGACTTGGGGCCCTGAGTTATAGGGAGAGAGTGGGCAGGCTAGGACTTTATCCCTTGGGCGTTTAGAACTATTGCCAGAGGCAGGAGAAAGATATTGTCAAACTTGAAAGTGTTCAGAAAAGATTTACAAGGATGTTGCCAGTAGATCGGGTAGATGCACAGAGTCCTTTGCCCAGAATAGGGGAATCGAGGACCAGAGGACATAGGTACAAGGTGAAGGGGAAAAGATTTAATAGGAATCCGAGGGATACATTTTTCACACAAAGGGTGGTGGGTGGATGGAACAAGCTGCCAGAGGAGGTAGTTGAGGCTGGGACTATCCTGTTGTTTAAGAAACAGTTAGACAGGTACATGGATAGGACAGGTTTGAAGGGATATCGACCAAGCGCAGGCAAGTGGGACTAGTGTAGCTAGGACATTGTTGTCCGGTGTAGGCAAGTTGGGCTGAAGGACCTGTTTCCACACTGTATCACTCTATGACTGAAAAATAATTTAAAAAAAACTCTGAAGATGATGGAAATCTAAAATCAACCCAGAAAATCAGGCTGCATCAAAGTTAGTTGATAGGAGATAGTCTGGAACAGTGGCAGGTGGGACACAACAGGGCACAACAGACCTGTGGACTATGTCCTGTACTATGTAGGAAATCCAGGAAGCTACATGCAGAGGGTATGAGGCCAGATTATAATTCTGGATTCAACTTTAGGGAAAGAAGCTAATGCAAAAAGTACCATCAGCTGGAGAAGCTCAAGGGTTTGGAGTGACAGAATGAACATCTCATGATTAGCACATCTCAGGAGATGATTACCCGACCATTCAAGGGAGCATGGTCAGAATGAATAATACATATCTTGACTGACGAAAATGAGCAGATGGAACCTCTGAAGATTCTTAATAATAACATTTAAAAGACATTGGACAGGTAAGTTTAAATTAAGTTTTAGGTTGTGGGGGTTGCGGCGCCTAGCGGCAGCGGCTCGAATACAGCCGTCTGTCTTTTTTTGTCCTGTTAAATGTATGTCTTGAGTTAGTTTTTATTAAAATGTTTTAGCTGTGTATATGTGGGGGGTGGTGGGGGTGCTGTGGGGGAAACCGTTTTAAATCTCTTCCCTGTGCGGGGACCCGACTATTCCCTGTCGGGTCTCGGATGTCGTTGGGTCCTAACATCGTGGAGCCGGCGGCGACCTCCGGCTGGGACTAACCTGAGGGCTCCAGTTGCAGAGCCTGCGGAACTGAGATCGCGGAGCTGGCCAACTTCGGAGCGGGAAGAGCTGTGGTGGCGTGCGGCTGCGACCCGACTTTTGGAGTTCGGAGGCACCGGCCACAGACCCGGTGGACGGGAACATCGGGAGCTCGCAGGTCCCTGGTGGGAGACCGCTTTTCCGTAGCTCCGCAACGGCGACATCTCCCGCTGGAACCGCGGGTTTAAAGGACATGAGCCGGGGCCTAACATCGCCCTGGCGTGGCTTAAACGGCCTCAGGACTTACCATCGCCCACCGGGGGCTTTAACATCGGAGCCGCAGTTCGCCTCGACACTGCAGTTGGACTGCTGGACCACGGGAGAAGGAACAAAGGGAAGAGATAAAGACTTTGCCTTCCATGACAGTGAAGAGATGTTGGAGACTCATTGTGATGGATGTTTATGTAAACTGTGTTAAGTGTGGGTCTTGGATTGTTTTGTAATGTAAAAAAACTGTAGAAATGATATTTCGTTCAAACCTAGGTTTGAATGACAATAAATAGCATTCTTCTATTCTAGATTTAAGTTTCTTATTATCATGGAGAAACATAGAAAATAGATGTAGGAATAGACCATTCGGCACTTCGAGCCACCATTCAATATGATCAGGGTTGATCATCCAAAATCAATGTCCCGTATCGGCTTTTTGCCCGTATCCCTTGATTCCATAGAAACATAGAAACATCTAAATCTCACTTGAAAACATCCAGTGAATTGGCCTCCACTGCCTTCAGTGGCAGAGAATTCCACAGATTCATACCTCTCTCGGTGAAAATGTTTTTCCTCATCTCAATTCTAAATGGCCTACCCCTTATTCTTAAACTGTGACCCCTGGTTCTGGACTCCCCCAACATCAGCAACATTTTCCCAGCATCTAGCCTGTCCAATAGAGGAAATAATTTTATATGTTTCTGTAAGATACCCTCTCATCCTTATAAATTCCAGCGAATACAAGCCCAGTAGACCCATTCTTTCATCATACATCAGTCACGCCATCCCGGGAATTAATCTGGTGAACCTACGCTGTACTCCCTCAATAGCAATAATGTCCTAATTCAAATTAGGAGACCAAAATTGCACACAATACTCCAGGTGCATTCGCAACAGGGCCCTGTACAACTGCAGTAGGTCCTTCTTGCTCCTAAACTCAAATCCTCTCGTAATGAAGGGCAACATGCCATTGGCTTTCTTCACTGCCTGCTGTACCTGCATGCTTACTTTCAGTGACTGATGTACAAGCACACCCAGGACTCGTTGCACCTTCCCTTCTCCTAATCTGACACCATTCAGATAATAATCTGCCTTCCTGTTCTTGCCAGCAAAGTGGTTAACCTCACATTTATCCACATTATACTGCATCTGCCATGCTTCTGCCCACTCACCCAACCTATCCAAGTCATCCTGCAGCCTCATAGCATCCTCCTCGCATCTCATACTGCCAACCAGCTTTGTTTCATCAGCAAACTTAGAGATGTTACATTTAAGTCCCTTGTCTAAATCGTTAATATATATTGTAAACAACCGGGGTCGCAGCACCGAGCCTTGCGGCACCCCACTAGTCACTGCCTGCCATTCTGAAAAGGACCTGTTAATCCCTACTCTTTGCTTCCTTTCTGCCAACCAGTTTTCTATCCATATCAATACCCTACCCCCAATTCCATGTGCTCCAATTTTGCACACTAATCTCTTGTGTTGTACCCTTATCAAAGGCTTTTTGAAAGTCCAGATACACCACATCTACTGGCTTTCCCTTATCCATTCTACTTGTTACATCCTCAAAAAATTCCAAAAGATTAGTCAAGCATGATTTCCCCTTCATAAATCTATGCTGACTTTGACCGATCCTGTCACTGCTTTCCAAATGTGTACCGATGTACAATGACATCGGTACACATTTTGTTTTGCGTGCTGTTCAATCAAATCAGATAATACTATTTTTGAGACTTGTCTGAAGAAGGGTCTTGACCCGAAACGTCACCAATTCTTTTTCTCCAGAGATGCTGCCTGACTCCAACATTTTGTCTTTATCTTTAGTATAAACCAGCATCTGCAGGTCTTTTCTGCACAGATAATTCAATGTACAAATACAATCAAGCCAAGTTCAAGATAGTATCAAAGGTTTCAAAGGTTTCTTTATCAGTCACCTACACCAATTGATGCAGTGAAATGCTTGTTGCCAATGCAGCACATAAAAAAAAGAATACAAACATGACAATAATAAAGAAATTTAAACATAAAAAACATCCCCCCACAATGGTTTCCATTATGAGGGAAGGCATCATGAGGGAATGCATCCAGTCCCATCCCCATGTCCACCCATAGTCAGGCCTATTGAGGCCTCCGCAGTCGCCGCTACATAGGCCCGATGTTCCAGGCCGTTCTCGCTGAGTGATGGTGCTCCGGCGTCGGAAGAATCCTCTCAGCGGCTTGGGATACCTGGCACGGCTGCCTCCTTACTTGAGGCCGCGGCTTCCGAAGCTGACAGGCCGTGCTGGATGGAAGCTCCGCCACTGGCGATCTCGGCGAGAGATCCCAGGCTCCCGATGTTAAGGTTCAGCGCCGCCGCCCGTAGCTGGCCGTTACACAGTCCTGCAGCTCCGCGATGTTTCATCGGAGGTCTCAGCTCACCTGAGTTCCAGCGCGGCGACCCAGGGCAAGGCATCACTCGCTCCGCTCCGCGATAGCGCTCCAGCGCTGTGCCGCCACCGAAGCTGAGGTACTGGGCAGTCCCCTCAGGAAACGCCACTCCAGGCCCGCTGGTAGGCCGCTAGGACGGGTCGAAATTGCAGCCGGAGAAAAGCTGCCTCTCCGACCAGGTAGGGACCCTGAAAAGTAGTTTCCCCCTTCCCACCTCCACCCATAAAAAAGAATAGAACTCCAGAACAAAACACTTTAACTAACTAAAAATAAAAAAAATAGATGAAAAAACAGACAGCTGCAGGCTGGGCAGCCATACAATACAGGACGGCACCCTCTTAAGGAAGGTTTTGAGGGATGTTGGGCCAAACACAATTAAATGGGACTAGCCTAGACAGGCCATCCTGGTTGGCATGGACGAGTACAATAGTTCAATATTCCAATGGTGCGTTATTGTCACATGTACAATGGGCCAGACTGGGGATGATACATTGGAAGTATCATCAAATGAAGCCATATATGTTGAACTGCACAATCACTTTATTGAGAGTACAGAGGAAAATTCAAGAGTATTTTATAGTAATTTGTAGCAAAACAAAACAATGAAATATTTACTTGCACCTGCACAACAGGTTTGTGGATACATTATTCAATAGATAATATAATGAACCAACATAAAACAACGGAAGTTCAATAAATACAATCCCAATATAGTGCAAAAAAAACCAAAACAAAGCCCAAAGTACCTTGTGCAACCAAGGCAGTTTGTTTTTCGGAGTACAGGTGCACAACCTTTTATCCGAAATTCCGGAAACCGAAAAGCTCCGAAAACCGGACATTTTTTACAGGATGTCGTCTGCACACCAAAGCTCGCGTTTGGCGCCAAACTTGACCCGAAACGACCCTATGGTCAACCCAGGTCTGTACTACTGTAGCGGCTGCCTCCTCCCCGGAGACCGGGGAGACACTTAAACATCTGTAAATCATTGCTTAAATGTTAGTCAGTTAGTTTGGAGGGCTTTTATGTGGAAGGGGGGGGGGAAGAAGGGGGAAACTTTAATTCTTAGTCCCCTACCTGGTCGGAGAGGCGGGGAGCGGGCAATGCCATACCGGGTCGCCGTGCAGTAAGCTCCGGAGGGCTGTGGCCACCGACTACCAACATCGCGGAGCTGGGGCTGCGGGCGTCCGGCCGCGGGCGGCGCCGGTTGTAGCTCCGACCCCGGCAACTCTACCCCTGCTGCGCGGTGCTCCAAATCCAGCGCGGCCCGCGGCCGGACGCCCGCAGCCCCAGCTCCGCGATGTTGGGAGTCGGCGGCCACAGCGCTCCGGAGCTTACCGCATGGCGACCCGGTAATAGGCCTTTCTCACGGGGCGACTTGACGCAAGAGTTAACCAGAGTTTAACATCGTGGGAACCTCGTGCGATAACAGTACGGCATTCGTGGACCACCGTGGACCACCGTGGCGCTAACGGCAGGTAATCGTGTAACTTGGTGACTCGGGAGAAAATTCAAGCAACACTTGTGGTTGAGCATTGCAACTTTATATGAACGTAGTGGCCAGTACGATATCCGTGCGATATCCGTAATAACTCTTGCGGTTACCGTGGGAACTCCTGCGAACGGTAAACCCGGAAGCTGGACAGAGGGGACAGAAGGTGAGTAAAAAAGGTGTTCTCAATATCCTTTATAAATGTCTGTATGTTAATATGTGTGTCTTTTCCTCTTGGGCATTACTTTGTTTCTGTTGGTGGCTCCACATTTTATGATAGCCTGAAGTGTGATAAAGCTTTTACCTCAGCAGTTTGATTGTCAGTGCTTGTTTACCTCATTGTTAAATAAATATATTTTTTACTATCAGCTTGATATAACCATATAACCATATAACAATTACAGCACGGAAACAGGCCATCTCGACCCTTCTAGTCCGTGCCGAACACGTATTCTCCCCTAGTCCCATATACCTGCGCTCAGACCATAACCCTCCATTCCTTTCCCGTCCATATAACTATCCAATTTATTTTTAAATGATAAAAACGAACCTGCCTCCACCACCTTCACTGGAAGCTCATTCCACACAGCCACCACTCTCTGAGTAAAGAAGTTCCCCCTCATGTTACCCCTAAACTTCTGTCCCTTAATTCTCAAGTCATGTCCCCTTGTTTGAATCTTCCCTACTCTCAGTGGGAAAAGCTTATCCACGTCAACTCTGTCTATCCCTCTCATCATTTTAAAGACCTCTATCAAGTTCCCCCTTAACCTTCTGCGCTCCAAAGAATAAAGCCCTAACTTGTTCAACCTCTCTCTGTAACTTAGTTGCTGAAACCCAGGCAACATTCTAGTAAATCTCCTCTGTACTCTCTCTATTTTGTTGACATCCTTCCTATAATTAGGCGACCAAAATTGTACACCATACTCCAGAATTGGCCTCACCAATGCCTTGTACAATTTTAACATTACATCCCAACTTCTATACTCAATGCTCTGATTTATAAATTGATGTCTGTAATTCTTCATTAACACATCACTACAAGATGAATGTCTCTAATGTTATAATCCCTCTCATGCTGAAACACAAAATAGTTGAAGGGAGGTGATATAATCACATTTTCATTAAGTTTCATTTTTGAGTGTTCAGGTCCATCAATTGTTGAGCTATTTAAACGTTTGAAAGTTTCACCTCTCGGTAGAAAATAAAATAAGTCCAATCAGCACGGTAAATGTGAGACAAAGTCTTTATTCCTATTTGACAATATAAAAAGACGACTCTTGCACATATTGAGAGAAGGTGCATCACACCAAACATTTGTCTATAAAAGGGCCTCGCAAACACGAAAATCAACAAATGAGGCACGCTAGATTATTTTAAACACATTATATTCATTAACCTCCGCAACAAGCCTAAACTCAGGCATTAAAAGGGACAATGCAATGTGCTAAATGGCAGGTTTTGCGGACGAACATCTTATAGGAAGCACTTTTCAGAGGACAACACTAGAAAGTCAGCTTATTTGCTATGCATTTCTGCTAACATGCAGTAGTGTTCCTGTGGTCGGCTACCCATCAATATAGCTGTCCTGCCACGGCACACTCCCCAATTGTGAATTGTAGTAAGCGCAGAGATGGCCTCTTTGCTCTTTCACACCCAGTGAGACTTCCTCTTAATTCTCTTTTTAATTAATCTCTCCATTCTGCCTTCACGCAAGCGTCCTCGATGCACATAGTGGGCTGCTGCATACAGCGCGTCAATGAAAAAACCCACCATCCTGTACTCGAAACTACTTAGTATAGGCATGTCTCGAAATGAGCCAATTCAACCAAGGGAGGATATTTATAGTCTGTGAAAAAAAAAGTGACATCATTTGTGCCACGTGTAGTTCACAATGTTCATTCAAGATTTAACGGGAAAGCTCGGGAGACGGACAAGTCACTCGCACGAATAACAGAAATGCCGAGTACCGTGGGAACTCTTTATCTACCCCCCGTTATATCGTGTGATATCGTGCTAGACCACGACCACTTCACTCTGGTTACATCTTGCGTCAAGTCGCCCCGTGAGAAAGCGCTTTAAGGCATTGCCCGCTCCCCGCTGGTATCCCAGCGCTGTGGCCGCCGACTCCCAACATCGCGGGGCTGCGGGCGTCCGGCCGCGGGCAGCGCTGGATTTGGAGCGCCGCGCAGCCAGGGGTAATAATAATAATAATGGATGGGATTTATATAGCGCCTTTCTAATACTCAAGGCGCTTTACATCGCATTATTCATTCACTCCTCAGTCACACTCGGTGGTGGTAAGCTACTTCTGTAGCCACAGCTGCCCTGGGCAGACTGACGGAAGCGTGGCTGCCAATCTGCGCCTACGGCCCCTCCGACCACCACCAATCACTCACACACATTCACACACAGGCAAAGGTGGGTTAAGTGTCTTGCCCAAGGACACAACGACAGTATGCACTCCAAGCGGGATTCGAACCGGCTACCTTCCGGTTGCCAGCCGAACACTTAGCCCATTGTGCCATCTGTCGCCGGGTTGCCGGGGTCGGAGCTCCAACCGGCGCCGCCCGCGGCCGGACGCCCGCAGCCCCAGCTCCGCGATGTTGGGAGTCGGCAGCCACAGCGCTCCGGAGCTTACTGCACGGCGACCCAGTAAGGCATTGCCTGCTCCCCGCCTCTCCGACCAGGTAGGGGACTAAGAATTAATGTTTCTTCCTTCACCCCCACCATATAAAATCCCTCCAAACTAACTGACTTACATTTAAGCAATGATTTACAATGATTCTCCGGGGAGGAGGCAGCCGCTCCAGACTTTTCAAGCCGCCCGCGCTACCTACCTAATCTACGCTAAAAATCTTCCATTCCGAAACCCGAAAAATTCCGAAATCCGAGAAGTGTCTGGTCCCAAGGCTTTCGGATAAAAGGTTGTGTACCTGTACTATGGATATCCAAATAGTCCAAGGAAGATAAAGGAGCAACATTTCTGACCTATGCAAAAGGACTGACAGTAATAATGGATGAATTAAAAGTGAGGCAGTAATAGAGAGAAATAATAGAGGGGTCCTGATCTGTCCATTCCCTCCACAGATGCTGCCTGATCTGCTGAGTTCCTCTAGCACTTGTGTTTTGCCCATGAGTCCAACATCTGCTGTTTCTTGCATCCAGAATGGGAGATTTAGGTTATCCTCATATTAACCAGGATACAGTTTGTGTCGATAATATGGAGGGCACAAGATTTCCAAACTGCATTCAGAAGAACTTTTTTCAGCCAATGTGGTCAAGCCCAAAAAAGGCAGTGGGTGAGAGGGAGGGATGTAATTCTGGATTTAATATTAGCAAATGAAGCAGGGCAGGTGGCAGGAGAATCAGTAAAGGGGTAATTTTCTAGTAGTAAATCATAATTACTGTGAATTTACCATAGTTATGGAAATCAGCAAAATTAAAAAGGACTCTGAACTCAATTAAAGTCAATCTTACCAAACATAGGTAAATTAGGAAAAGCATTCTGGAAACATATATTTGGCACACAATCTATCTCAGAGCAATGGCAGGCATCTAAGAAAGAGATTCATAAGTTCAAAGCAAATATTTTATCCCCAGGATAAAAAAGCTTTAAAGCTACTGTTAGAAATATTGGAGGGGTGAAAATAGTGAATAGTCAGGGATCCATAGATGTAAACTTGAAGAGCCATGACCTGCGGGACATGAAGGTAGATTTAGACTAGCACTGAGATAATGGGCCAAATGTCCTCCGTCCATGGCATTATGTACTATGATTTATGATAAATGCTCTGAATGCCCAGAAGCTGTTAAAGGTATTGTGTAAACACAATTCTTTATTTTTCTGCCTTGCTTGCCAGAATGGCAGAAAATAGGGCTATGTGCTTAAATCAGAACCACTCATCAAATATGTTTTTCCCCACTCTTTTCACGAACGAACACTGCTACTGAAATAACTTCCCCCAAGAACGTGCAACATTCAAACGTTAGGCAGCTTCTCACTAAATCCAGAGTTTTTTTGCAGGGCAAAGTATTTGTTACCAAACAGCGAAGCAAGCCATCTTGAAGGGATTTTTATTTTTTAAAACATGTGGAAATTCAGATCAATATATACACTTTTATTCAAGTACATGCTGGTTTGTCAACAATGGCTCATCTGTTCATTATATTACGCTGTACATTTAAATTCAGCAAAGTGTAAATTAAATAATGTTTGTATGATGCAAACATACCATTAAAAAGATGGCAGGTGCAGTCTTTTAATTCCTATTGGTAGTAAGAGAACAGTTGCTGACTATATTGAAGGCTGCAAAAAGCTATAATTTAATTTCAATCTAATTGTTTTTATTGAAATTGTAGATGTTAAATAATTGTGGGGAAAGAAAACAGCTGCAGTCCTTAGTGTGGCTCACCATTTACTTTGCAATTACACCCTATCCATATGATATCAGTTACAAAGAACAGGGCTAGTTCTGTAAAATAGTAACTGGATAATTTAGTATTAATTGAGAATTTTAAAACTGCAGATGCCGGAAATCTGAAATTAAAAAAATAGAAAATATTGGAAACACTCAGCAGGAGTAGGGGAGGGGAGGAAGGGGGGAGGGGGGGTGAGGGAGGGTAGGGGGTAGGGGGGAGAGGGATGGGGGAGAGGGGTGGGGGGAGGGGGAGGTGGGAGGGGGCACCGCCATTCATTGTGATCGGGGCTGATCGTCCCCTATCAATAACCCGTGCCTGCCCTCGGCATATCCCTTGACTCCACTAGCCCCTAGAGCTCTATCTAACTCTCTCTTAAATCCATCCAGTGATTTGGCCTCCACTGCCCTCTGTGGCAGGGAATTCCATAAATCCACAACTCTCTGGGTGAAAATGTTTTTTCTCACCTCAGTCTTAAATTACCTCCCTTTATTCTAAGACTGTGGCCCCTGGTTCTGGACTCGCCCAACATTGGGAACTTTTTTCCTACATTAGCTTGTCCAGTCCTTTTATAATTTTATATGCTTCTATAAGATCTCCCCTTCATCCTTCTAAACTCCAGTGAATACAAGCCTAGTCTTTTTAATTTCCTCATATGACAGTCCCACCATCCCAGGGATCAATCTCGTGAACCTATGCTGCACTGCCTCAATCACAAGGATGTCCTTCCTCAAATTAGGAGACCAAAACTGTACACAATACTCCAGATGTGGTCTCACCAGAGCCCTATACAACTGCAGAAGAACCTCTTTACTCCTATACTGAAATCCTCTTGTTATGAAGGCCAACATTCCATTAGCTTTCTTCACTGCCTGCTGTACCTGCACGCCAACTTTCAGTGACCGGTGTACAAGGACACCCAAGTCTCGTTGCACCTCCCTCTTACCTAACCTAACCTTATTGAGATAATAATCTGCCCCCTTGTTTTTGCCACCAAAGTGGATAACCTCACATTTATCTATATTATACTGCATCTGCCACGCATCTGCCCACTCACTCAACCTGTCCAGGTCACCCTGCAACCTCCTAACATTCTCTTCACAGTTCACACTGCCACCCAGCTTTGTGTCATCTGCAAACTTGCAAGTGTTGCTCCTAATTCCCTCTTCCAAATCATTAATATATATGGTAAACAGTTGCGGCCCCAGCACCGAGCCTTGCGGCACTCCACTCGCCACTGCCTGCCATTCTGAAAAGAACATGTTCACTCCTACTCTTTGCTTCCAGTCTGCCAACCAATTTTCTATCCATGTCAACACCCTACCCCCAATACCATGTGCTCTAATTTTAGTCACCAGTTGGACCTTATCAAAGGCTTTCTGAAAGTCTAGATACACTACATCCACTGGCACCCCTTCATCCATTTTACTTGTCACATCCTCAAAAAATTCAAGAAGATTAGTCAAGCATGATTTTCCTTTCATAAATCCATGTTGACTTGGACTAATCCTTTTACTGATATCCAAATGCCCCATTATTACCTCTTTAATAATTGACTCCAGCATCTTTCCCACCACCGAAGTCAGGCTAACTGGTCTGTAATTCCCCATTTTCTCTCTCGCTCCTTTCTTGAAAAGTGGGATAATATTAGCTATCCTCCAATCCACAGGAACTGATCCTGAATCTATTGAACATTGGAAAATGATCACCAATGCGTCCACTATTTCTAGAGCCACCTCCCTGAGGACCCTGGGATGCAGACCATCAGGCCCAGGGGATTTATCATCCTTCAGTCCCATTAGCCTTCCCAATACTATTTCTCACCTAATGAAAATTTATTTCAGATCCTCTACCCCCTTAGATCCTCTGTCCTCCAGTACATCTGGGATATTGTTTGTGTCTTCCTTAGTGAAGACAGATCCGAAGTACTTATTCAACTCTTCTGCCATTTCCTTGTTGCCCATAATAATTTCACCCATGTCTGCCTACAAGGGACCCACATTTGACTTTGCTACTCTTTTTCCCTTAACATATCTAAAGAAGCTTTTACTGTCCTTTATATTCCTGGCCAGCTTCCTCTCGTACTTCATCTTTTCAGCCTGTATTGCCCGTTTTGTTTCCTTCTGTTGTCCTATGAAAGTTTCCCCAATCCTCTGGCTTACGGCTACTCTTTGCTGTGTTATACATCTTTTCTTTTAGTTTTATTCTATCCCTAACTTCTCTTACCTACCCAATCCTCTGGCTTACCAGTTTTCCTTGGTCCTGAAAACTCCAATGAGCCAATCAAAAAGCCCGGTCAGCGAAGGAGCTGCCCTCGACTGCCTGTAACTAAATAGCGACCCCACTCCACTGCACTACGAGTTAAAAAGAAGCACGCCGACCAAATTTTACTTGCAAATTTTTTTTCAACATGCTTAAAACCTAGCTGAGGCCGCGATTATGCGGGAACTTCCATCGAGCATGAAGGACAGTTCCAGTGACCTCATAGGACCTCCTGGGACCACGTGTCGACCATGCCGCAAGTTTGAGTCGAGGGCAAACTCGTCTAAACTCACGGATTAGGTCGCCGCAGTGGGACAGCCCCTTTAGGCACCGCCACCTGGGTCTCCTGCACTCCATGGTTACCATCCTTTCTCTCAGTCACACACCTTCGTTCTTCCCGTATCCTCAGCATGACCACCTCAATCTAGGTCCTGTCCAGGGAACTCTCGTTTTCCCTGATGGCCCTGAGGTCATCCAGCTGCAGTGACTAGTGGGGTACCGCAAGGCTCAGTGCTGGGACCCCAGCTATTTACAATATATATTAATGATCTGGATGAGGGAATTGAAGGCAATATCTCCAAGTTTGCAGATGACACTAAGCTGGGGGGCAGTGTTAGCTGTGAGGAGGATGCTAGGAGACTGCAAGGTGACTTGGATAGGCTGGGTGAGTGGACACATGTTTGGCAGATGCAGTATAATGTGGATAAATGTGAGGTTATCCATTTTGGTGGCAAAAACAGGAAAGCAGACTATTATCTAAATGGTGGCTGACTAGGAAAAGGGGAGATGCAGCGAGACCTGGGTGTCATGGTACACCAGTCATTGAAAGTAGGCATGCAGGTGCAGCAGGCAGTGAAGAAAGCGAACGGTATGTTAGCTTTCATAGCAAAAGGATTTGAGTATAGGAGCAGGGAGGTTCTACTGCAGTTGTACAGGGTCTTGGTGAGACCACACCTGGAGTATTGCGTACAGTTTTGGTCTCCAAATCTGAGGAAGGACATTATTGCCATAGAGGGAGTGCAGAGAAGGTTCACCAGACTGATTCCTGGGATGTCAGGACTGTCTTATGAAGAAAGACTGGATAGACTTGGTTTATACTCTCTAGAATTTAGGAGATTGAGAGGGGATCTTATAGAAACTTATAAAGTTCTTAAGGGGTTGGAGAGGCTAGATGCAGGAAGATTGCTCCCGATGTTGGGGAAGACCAGGACAAGGGGTCACAGCTTAAGGATAAGGGGGAAATCCTTTAAAACCGAGATGAGAAGAACTTTTATCACACAGAGAGTGGTGAATCTCTGGAACTCTCTGCCACAGAGGGTAGTCGAGGCCAGTTCATTGGCTATATTTAAGAGGGAGTTAGATGTGGCCCTTGTGGCTAAGGGGATCAGAGGGTATGGAGAGAAGGCAGGTACGGGATACTGAGTTGGATGATCAGCCATGATCATATTGAATGGCGGTGCAGGCTCGAAGGGCCGAATGGCCTACTCCTGCACCTAATTTCTATGTTTCTATGTTTCCAGTGCCCCAACACAGTCCTTCAGGAGCTGAACCTGGATGCACACTTGCCACAGTTGTAGCAGCCAGAGGCTCCATCTGTGTCCCTAGCCTCCCACATCCTGCAAGCATCACACTGTCTCAACTTACCCATCATGTGATCACCGCGTCCTGTCCTTTCCAGCTTTTTGCGTAGTCTCCTCTCCTCAGCCTCCTCTACCGAAGACTCTCAAGCCAAAGACTCACACTTTACTCACAAGGCCACTTCCTAACTGCCGCTCCCCCAGAGCAGCCTTGCTTATATTGGCTGATAAATTGCCTAATTTGCCAATTTTGAAATCTAATTCCTCAGTTTTAAACTGTTTTTCCCCTCTGACTCACCTTTCCCAAATGTTTCAGCCAATAAGCTATTCTCCCTGCTTCTCTTTGATTGCTGCTGCTGCTTCGAGATCCACGTAAGCACTGGGCGTAAGAAGTCCTGTGAAGATAAATCCGTCTGTGGCTGAACATAGAGTAGCAGTTTTCATTGGATCATTGATGCATGGGTGTTCATCATAAGCAATTCAGTGTTGTCATCTGAGATTGTGCTGGATAATTTGCATTACTAGTATTCTTATAGATTATTTCCATAGCCCACACTTTCATTACTATATGGCCGGATTTCTGACGTCTGTAGACTCACAGATGTACGGCTAAATTTGGCTCTAACTCCATCGAGAAATCTAGCACCACTTTGATGAGCCGAAACACAAAAAATTATTAGATAGAGCACAGAAGGGAGATAGGGAACTTAATGACATGGTGATATAACAATGACCTCTCCTTCAATGTCAGCAAAACAAAGGAGTTAGTTATTGTCTTCTGGTAGCCTGGTGGAGTACATGCCCCAATCAGCGTCAATTGTGCAGAAGTGGAAATGATAGAAAGCTTCAAGTTCCTTGGCATTAATATTGCCAATGATCTGTTGTGGACCAACCACATTGATGTGACAGCCAAGAAGGCACACCAAGCCTCTACTTCCTGGTCATTCCTTCTTCTCACCATTCCCATCTGGCAAAAGATATAGCAGCTGGAAAGCAAGCACCACCAGACTTAGGAATAGCCTCTTCCCTTGTGGTTATCAAGTTTCTGAATGGTCCTTCCATAAGTTGGGGTACTGTCCGATTCATCTCTATCCCATTATGGGCATTGGACTTTATTTGTGGATCTGATGCATTACAATGTGCTACAATACTACATTCTGCACTGTCTATATTCCCTTTTGTTCTGACTATTGTATTTGAGTTTGACCTGATTGCATTTATGTAAGGTATATCTGATTTGTTTGGATGGCATGCAAAACAAATCTTTTCACTGTACCTCGGTACACATGACAGTAATAAACCTAAACCTAAACCTTATGCCAGTGGAATCCAATTTCTAAGCTCATCTAGAACAGAAATGTATCCTCTCTTGTAAAGGTCCTGAATTGGTTTGGATAGCCCGTAGGCCACTTGAGGAATGACATTCTTGCTATTGAGGGAGTGCAGCATAGGTTAACGAGGTTAATTCCCGGGATGGTGGGACACCAGTTGCGGAGGGTGTCGGGGGAAGAAGAGACGGTCGCATGATTTTGTTGTTACTTAAAATTGGAGAATTTAATGTTCATACCATTGGGTTATAAGCTACTCAAGCGGAAGATGAGAGACTGGTCCTCCTGTTTGCATGGGCCCTCATTCTATCTATGGAGAAGGCCCAGGACAGAAACATCAGTATGGGAGTTGGATCATCCTCTCCACATTCATTCTATCTAGTTCATCATATGTTATCCCAATCATTCCTGGGATTATCTTCGGACCCTCTCCAATGACAACACGTCCTTCCTCGGATATGGGGACCAAAACTGATCACAATACTCCGAAATAGGATGTTTTGGGTCAGGACCCTTCTTCCAGGGATGTCACTGAGTTACTTCAGCGCTGTGTCTGTTTTTTGTAAACCAGTATCTGCAGTTTCTTGTTTCTCTATTTATCGTGTGGCATTTGTGCTATTCAATCTCTCTTGGTGCTGTCGATGTGGAGTTTGCAGGTGACCATGTGGGTTTACTCAGGGTCCTCCGTTTTCCTCCCACATCCCAAAGATGAGCCAGTTTGTAAGTTAATTGGTCTCTGTAAATTTCCCTTAATGTTCATTCAACAATGGGGTAACATGACTACTGTGAATGGGCGATCAATGGTTGGTGATGATTCAATGGGCCGATGGGCCTGTTTCCATGTTGCATCTTTAACTGAAGAAACTCGGGAGGTTAAGCAGCATTTGTGGAAGCAAAGCGATAGTCTACTATTTGGGTCTACTATTTGGGTCAAGACCCTGCATTAGATGTTTGACCCACTGAGTTCCTCCAGCAGCTTATTTGTTGCTCCAGGCTGCAGTATCTGCAGTCTCTTGTCTCTCCATAAACCAAGAAAATGCACCACAGTTTGTAACGTTTACTGTCTGCTCCTGAAGCAGTAATGATCTGCGGTGATTTGAGCTGATGAAGGTGTTGAAATTTTAACATTACTCCACTTAGCTCAATGCACTCTTCAAAGAAACACTCTGGGACAAGACCTCGCATTAACCTCATCATGAAGAACTTCTTGTTAAATCTACATCCTTGTTTTTGTTTGTTAGTACATTTAAGTGAAAGGCATGTTTAAAGATTTTATCTTCAATTGCTTGACTCTTATACCAATTAAGACAAGACAGCGTGTAAAGTTCTGCTTATTAATTTCCTGCCCTATTAGGCAGTGCTATGGCCTTTCCTGACACGGCACCTCAGGAAGAATGGGTGTGAGCTGGGAACTGGAGGTCTAAGTTTAACATAATGTTGCAGATCCCTTAATACTCTAGAATCATCAGAACGAGAACTGTCTTTAAATGATTCAACTATGGGGTCAGAGTTGGTAAAGTTTGTGAAGTGATTTCATTGAGGAGATTCAAGTGACAAAAGAAGGTCATAGAGCTGCCACTGAGAAATTATATTCTCTCATGAGAAAATGTAGAGTAAGAAATTTGGAAATACACAACATTATAATCAGCGTCTCAGACATGAAATCAGGAAGCACAACTTCATACAAGGGAAGGGGTGGGGGTCGTGGGAATTCAGAACTGACATCCCTATAATAACCTCTGATTTTCGGATGAATTATATTTGTCACTAGACTAAGTGGGACCCGTTGGGACCCAGTCATATGGGAGGCCTGGCCCCCCCAACGCAACCCATTCGCCAACAGTAATATTCCACCACTCACCACCTGTTCCACCAATGCAAACCGTTCCCCCAACGCAATGTTCCACCACTCACCCATAGCCCCTAACTGCGCAGGCACGGCTCATTTCCCCTCAAAACGAGCATTCCCTCCCCCTCCTCTTCATGTGTGGGAGGATAGGAGGGGAGGGAAGTGGGGTGTCTGGCGGGGGAGGTGTAGGGGGGGCAGGGGGGGGTGTGGGTGGGGAGGGTGTGGGTGTGGGCAGGGGCGGGGGCGGGTGTGGGTGGGGGTGAGTGTGGGTGGGGGCGTGTCGACGTGGGGTGTGGGAAGGGGGGTGTGGGCTGGGGGTTGGGTGGGGCAGGGTTGTGGGGGGAGGGTGGGTGTGGGCGGGGGGAAGGGGAGTTGTGGAGGCAGAGGGGTGTGGGCAGGGGGGGATTTGTAGGGGGAGTGAGGGGGGAGTGAGCTCAGAGAAAAGATGGGGGAAGAGCCATGGGCGAGAGGGGGTATCGCAGGAGAGGGGAGGAGGAGCCAGCGAGGGGGACCAGAGGGGTATGGGCTGGAGCTGGCAGTGCAATGGGGACTCACAGCGGGCACTTGGTCACTGGTCGTTCTCCTCCGCCGGGATCAAAGTCTCCGTTTTCTGTTTGGCGACATCGGCGACATCTCCGACTCCTGGCTGGGTCTCCGAAGCTGGCTGGGTCTCCCACGCTGGGTCTCTGATGCTGGATCTCCGACGCTGGTCTCCGACACTGGACTGCTCGACGATGGGCTGCTCGGGGCAGTGCTGCGTCGGGTTCCTCCTAAAATCGTGTCCGGTTGGAGAACCCCCGCCGGCCATCCTCAGCTCCAGTAAAGATGCGATGGCGCAGGAAGGGGAAGACTGTCCCAGTGAGTGACAGGGGAAGAGATAATCCGCGTGGCGTTGAACGGCAGAAGAGATCGATCTGCACAAGTGGTTTTACGACATTCAACCGATCGGAACAAAACTTTGTGCAATCGCAGCACAGGAGAACGGTGAGTGAACCAGCGAAAAATCGTAGCGCTATGGCGAACCGTTTATGCGCAAATAGAAAGACCGCACAAACCGGAAGGTAACAAAATCAGAGTTTTAGTTATGTATAGATGACTGGTGGAGTGTGAGGAAAAAGCATTAGGCTTAGGTTTAGGTTTATTATTGTCATGTGTACCGAGGTACAGTGAAAAGCTTTGTTTTGCACGTTATCCAAACAGATCAGATAACACTATACATAAATGCAATCATGTCAAACTCAAGCACAATAGGTAGAGCAAAGGAGAAGATTGTCTGTGGAATTCTCTGCCTCAGCGGGTGGTGAGCGCCGGTTCTCTGGATACTTTCAAGAGAGAGCTAGATAGGGCTCTTAAAGATAGCGGAGTCAGGGGATATGAGGAGAAGGCAGGAACGGGGTACTGATTGGGGATGATAAGCCATGATCACATTGAATGGCGGTGCTGGCTCGAAGGGCCGAGTGACCTACTCTTATTCAATACACCTATTGTCTATTGTCTAAGATACCGTGCAAAATATAGTTCTCAACATTGTAGCGCAACAAATATAGACACAAAATGCTGGAGTAACTCAGCAGGACAGAAAGCATCTCTGGATAGAAGGAATGGGTGACGTTTCGGGACAAGACCCTTCATCAGACTGCAGAGTGAAGAAGGGTCTCGAACAGTGCAGAAGAAGCTGATTGAAAATGTTAAGCTTTTAGACAATAGACAGAAAATGTGTGCAGGAGTAGGCCATTCGGCCCTTCGAGCCAGTTGTGCATACGAAGCTAATTAGAATTCTATCATAAACTGACTGAATGGGAGAAAAGGTTTGTGGGGCTTTTATTTGGTTCCTGGTCTGTTGGTCTCCTTGAATGCACTTTGGTTCATCAATGTGATTCAAGAGAGCATCTGTAAGGTGAGGTGATATTTTGGAAATGCTATGCTCATTCACTGGAGGTGTTCTGCCAGAGCAGAATCTCCATCTAGCCCTGTCCACATCCAGATATTCATCTGGGTATTTATGAATATTTCAGAATCATTTAAAGTTCACTGATCTGCACAGAACACTTTTGTTTTATACAGTATGCTCCAGAATAAGGCAATGTTATACTGTGAGGTAAGAATGAATAAAATAGCATCTCATTATTATCCCAGCCACTCCTTCTATCTCCCATCAGGCAAGAGGTATAGTCGTGTGAACGTTATAGGGAGAGTTTGAGCAGGCTAGGACTTTACTCCGTGCAGCATGGGAGGATGAGTGGTGATCTTATAGAGGTGTATAAGATAATGGGATGAATAGATAAGGTAAATGCATGGAGCCTTTTACCCAGATGGGAAATCACAAACCAGAGGACATGGGTTTAAGGTGAGAGGGGAAATATTTAATAGGAACCTGCCAAGCAACTTTTTCACACAAAAGGTTGTGGGTGTATGCAACACGCTGCCAGAGAAGTTAGTTGAGGCAAGTACTATAACAACAATTAAAAAACATTTGAACAGGTACATGGATAAGATAGGTTTAGAAGGATATGGGCCAAACGCAGGCTGGTGGGGCATGTTGGTCGGTGTGTGTAATTTGGGCCAAAAGGCCTGTTTCCATGCTGTAAGATCATATGATTCCATAACGTCACTGCTTCTGCCCTCTAGTTTACAATATGGGCTTTGCATTAAAAATGGTAGCCCAAAGCCAGTAGTTATGCAAGCTCAGCAAGGATTCCTTTTATTATGCTATCCCCAAAATAAATTTTGGTGTGATTAGTCATTTAGCTATCTATAATTGAGATTTAATAAGCAGTCAAAGGATCTCGAATACCAGTTTTTCATGTCTGTAATCAGTTTGGAACAGATGATGCAGATCACATATCACACAACTATGACTTCTGCCCAATAATTGTACTACAATAAGGCCACTGGACTGAATTAGTTTTGCTACTTCAGATCATTAATTTAAGATACCTTGGTAACAGACTTGTGAGCCTCTAACATTGTGGTGATTTCATACATTTTGCTCCTTGCATCCCACTAAAAGTTTTATTTTAAGAAGGGAAGCAAGCTATCTACAGAATTTGCCAGTGGAGGCTTCTTTCTATTGCAAATACTGATTCCTCAACCCAGTTTGGACTTAGTAAGAAGCAATATTTATTAGCCTTTCAAAATTAATCAGCATAAAATCAAAATAAGTTATTTATTAGTGGGACAGCATTAGACCAAACCATTAAGTGCTAAACTGTGATTTTCCAAAATAAGCAAATTGATGATGTTACTAGTTTATTGTGGTCACATTGATTTTTGCTGTGAGCAGCAGTGAGGCATAAAATTAACACTGCAATTTTAAGATGAGAATTAATCTAACCATGGCAGGACAGCTCATTACAGAGGAATACAGCTAATTTGTTTTTGTTTATTCTGTTGTGTAATGTAGCGGTCTTCAAACTCAATAATAACTCTATTACTAAGCAAACATCCTTGCTCACAAATCTTGACTGCTCCTAATTAAACACAACTCTCATCCCTTAATTAAACAATCTTTATTTTCATTTTAGCAGCCTAATGCGGAACAGTCTTGACATCATTAGTTTAATTGCCTGCAGTGCTTTCTGGGAATCAGTCTCATGTCATGCAAAGCTTTTAACTGTGTTTACACTAATTGGCTGTTTTATTACCTCCCACATTTCTGATTAATTGCTTTATTTCCATTGGATTTGGTGCCTCAATTATTAAGTAATCCTGCAGACTGATAAACAACTAGGGCATAGTACATCCACAAATTATCACATGTAAAACAATTCAGGACATAACCCTCGCCAGTTGACTGATTAAATATGTACAATGATGGATGGTAAGAGAGATTTAGAAGACAGCAAAGATAGACACAAAATGCTGGTGTTACTCAGCGGTTGAGGCAGCATCTCTGGAGAAAATTAATAGGTGCCATTTTGGGCCGGGACCCTTCTTCAGGCTGATTGTAGTAGGGAGAGAGGGGAAAAAAAGCTGGAAGCAAAAAAAAGGATAATAGTCAGGGCCAGATGATCTCAGGCCAGGAGGTTTCCTATTAGGCCTAATTTTTGATAGAGTGTTTGTGTTTTTATGACTGTTGGCAGATCAATTTCCCTCCTGGGATAAATAAAGTTCTATCGTATCGTATCATATCGTGTGAGCCCAAGAGGGATATATAGTGGTGAAAACACAAGCTGGTTAACAGACTTTTAGCGCAAATACTGATTGGGGAGTGTGATAAGGATGGAGAGGGGGAAGCGAGGTGTTTGTAGAAGTAACCTAAAATAGTAAGATTAAACGAGAATTTACCAGTTTGAAGTTTGATCTGTATTTTATGAGGAGTTACGATGAGGGATTACGTGAAGAGCCCGCTCAGCACGCATGCGCGACATACTTCAAAGCAGCGGTGTGGAATCACAGACAGACACAGTTATTGAAATAAACATAGTAAAGAAAAGGAGACCTTAGTTATCAGTTTGACCCATATTATTGAGGGTGGGAGCGGAGGGCACATAATCCCTCATCGTAACTCCTCATAAAATACAGAACAAACTTCAAAACTGGTAAGTTCTCGTTTAATCTTACTATTTTACTTCGGAGTCACGTGAGTGACTACGTGAAGATTTTAAAGCTCTGTGATTTCAAACCGTGTAACAGTTCATACTTCACTTGCTGCCGAAGTCTTTCGAGGGAGGAAGTATGTTATCGTAATCAACCATGAATCTGTTTGTAAAAACAATAATGGTGTTATTAACAACAACAAGACCAAATGCTCCCCCGGGCTTAAATTAAATATTTTTTGCAGATTCTTTTTCTGCAAACGATACAGGTTCTGCCAGTGGTTTGTTATAAAAGTTTGGAACGTATACTCCCTAGACCACCCCCGCTGTAGCCAGAATGTGGTCCATTGGCACGTCCATCCTCTTAGTCACTGATGTGGATGCTGTCCTGGTGGAGTAAGAGTTATACACGTTAATATGTACTCCAGCAACTCCCAGTACCTGCTTGAGCCACTTGAGATAGTTTGGCTCGTCACCCTGACCATAACGTTTCTTGTGGCTGACCCATAAGGCTTTTTCTCTCCCTCGAGGATTACTTATTGTGTCGATGTAGTTCAATAAGTGGGTCACGACATGGTTCAGGTGGGTATGCCCGGAATTCCATAACTAGACCTGATGTTCCTGGTCTGCTCTGTTTGCCCAGTCCCTAATAGTAATGTAACGTGGTGTAGTGGACCATATTGTCCAATCGTAGTGGATGGAGGAACTGGACTCTTTGTGCTGAGACAAGGCCATCAGCATGTCCCTTCAGGGTGGGCTGTTCCAGGTTGAGGGACCTGGCTGTTGACCATCCCCTAAGGTATGTCAGGTCCATACTGACATCCCAGATTTGGGTGTACCTGGGTCTGGGGGATTAACTTCTCCTAAATTTGATCACCAGCGGTGAGTCACCCTATGGCCTGTGGTCCTGGTGCCCGAGTTAAGTAGGCTGACAGAGCACTTCTGGCTGAATACCTTATTGTGGTGAAGTCCTGCCAGAACTCCAGTACAGGTTTGTTGTAGTTGAATATGTAGTTCCTGTATTTGAATGGTATCTTCCCACTTCTTGATGTTCGCCAAGTATGTTTCCTAGTGGATATGCGATGGGATGCTATCCTTGTGTTGATAGCGCTATTGACAATCCAGGCCCAGCAGAGGTCTTCCCAATTCTGCAATCCAGGCCCAGTGATGGTCTTTTCAAATCTGCAATCCAGTAGTTTAATTTATCGTGGCATGTGCGTCGTACCCGACTGATGAGGCCGTAGTACCTGATGAGGTAGGAAAAAGGGGAAAAACATAGATTAGATTCCCCCTCACGCTTCCTAATTCAGTGGGAATGAATTCATTGCCCTGCCTCAAATTTGGTTTCTTGCGACATACATCGGTACGTGGAGAATTCAATTGAACACAGTGAAATCGATATCGGGTGTTCCATATTGCTTTGTAATTCCAGCAATACTTGGGTTTAATATGTCTGTTTACAGTATTTAGCTCACCTAGTAGGTAAGTTTGCTGATGGTCGTATATTTTTGATGACCTGTAGTTTCCAATTGTTAAATAAATGTCACATGATATCGATTTATTCTGCCCAAGTGGTTTGTGTATGTCACTACTGTGATGTTTTACAATTTTGTTGTACATGGTTCATGTTACAATGACAATAAAGAAACTATTCTATTCTATTCTATGTTGTTAATTATAAACGAACATGCAAAATGGTGCACTGCAGGATAATATGCTTTGCCAATAGAGCGTACTCAAAATTCCCAAACTAGGTTTTACGCCTAGTGTCTATAGTGATGACGACTCCAGATTAGTCCATATGCCACCATGTTTTGGGTGAGGGTAGTTTAAACATTAGCACCTAGCCTTAATGGAAGGTTCAAGTTAAGTAGCTGGAACAGCTGCTACTAACTCCCAATACTCTTGCCACTGTTGAATGGTAGGTAGATACCATTAATTGTTACAGGTTGTGTCATACTGACTCTCCTATGCCAAGTTAAAGATAAGTGGGTAGAGTGTTGAATACCAAATAGTCAACAGTAGAGGATTTATATTTCAAGGTACTGCAATACTGGTTGATGCGTGGAGTGGACGGAGCAAGCCCCTCCCCAGCTCCCTGTTCCAAATCAATTGATATATGGTCCCTTGATAAGGGAAGAGTCAAAATAGAACTAACAACAGCAGATACTCCGCTTGATCTTAGTCAAGGCTGAGAGCGATGGTTTCAATTGTAGATCTATCTGGATTGCATGACAAGCTCGGCTAAAAGAATAATAGCTGAAGCTGTGATAGCTATACCCATGGATTAGTCGTCGTTAATATCATTGGAACATGCCATGACAATAGTTCCTTAATATAGCCAAGGCTGGTTAGAATATCTGGAACCAGTTTGGCTGTAATAGCCATAGTCGATAATTAATACTGCCAAGTTATCTCCAAGTTTTTTGAATGGGTACTGAATAGTATGCATCTTCTAAGTTGATGTCTACCATTAAGTATGCTTGGAATGAAAGGTTGGCTGTTTCAATATTCCCAAGCGTGGCCTGGCGAGATACTCAAGTGGCAAGTCAATGACGGTGCGACATATACCATGTTGGGATTTTTAGAGCCAAAGGTTCATACTGGGTTTATTATGACCCCTTGATATCAATGATGGCGACATTACCATCTTGGTTAGTTGGTACCAAAGGTTCATATAGGCTTCTATATGACCCCTGTATAATTATTACCCCCAGTTGCTAGTCCCTCATGTTCTTATTAGTGGGAGGGTAGACCCCTAGGGTGCATGCTGTACTGGTATTGTATGGTCCCTGGGAAGGGACATATCAGATATAAACTGATAAGGCAGTTACTACTAATCTTAGCAAAAGGCCGAGCAGGATGGGATCTAATTTAATTTTATCCTTGAATGCTTTGTTAGTACAAACCCTTCATCTTTTGTGTGATGGCAGGAACCATACTTATCTTATTTCACTGTTGCTCCATGGTGTGTTCATCTCTTCGGTTTCCGGTTCCTTGTCCGTAGGGATGGTGTTGTTGGGGGTGGCACATTTTTCCAGGGGACCCGCTCTGGACCCTGGCCTGAAAACACAGGGCTTACTGGGGGTTGGCATGCGGGCCCCGAGCTTACACCAGTACTATTAGGTGGACGCCTACTGGTGGACGCGTAGAAGCACTGCTGTTGGTTTCGTGTGGTGCTCATTCCAGACCCTGCCCTCTAGATGCCGAATTTTGGATACTTCTCCAGTTTTTTAGGCTTGGTTGATAACTTAGCCAGCTAGCAGGATCTGTGGTTGAGAGGTCGGCATTCTCACAGTCCTGTAATTTTTTAAGTTGAGGGCAGGTTTTATAACTTCCTAAGAAGTTGCGGAGCACTGCAAGCAGTAGGGTCAGGTGTTTTGCCATACTACCCTGTCCCTCTGAAATGAGCATGCGAAATGATAACCGATGTCAGGGATATCAAACGCATTTTAAGATATTTGGGTTTTAAAGCTATGCTCAATGTACCCCCCAATAGCGGTGGGCACTTTGAGTAAATGCAATTTAGGGAGGCGTGATGAATCCAACACCTCATGACTACCTGTCTTGGAGAGGTTTTTTGAAAAGAACAGGTAGTAAGCTGGCCATCAGTTGAGACTGAAAAGCCATCTTGCTAGTGGTGGAGCCACATAATGGCCACACCCAGCAGCTCTTCCTGATTAGATTAGATTAGATTAGATTAGATTAGATAGCCTTTATTGTCATTCAGACCGAAGTCTGAACGAAATTGCAGCAGTCATACATACAATACAATACAATAAAAAACAACAATAAACACATATTAACATCCACCACAGTGAGTCCACCCAGCATCTCCTCACTGTGATGGAGGCAAAAGTCTTTAGGTCTGCAGTCTCTTCCCTCCTCTTCTCCCTCTGCGCTGAGGCGATCCCCCACCGGGCGATGTTAAAACTGTCCCGCGGCTCAATCACCACGCCCCGGGGTGGTCGAAGCTGCCGCCCACCAGTCCTGCTGACGCAGCCGCTGGCCCGCGGCCGAACCCCGGACTCAGGCCACCACCGCCAGAACACCGTCCCAGCCACCCTCACGTGAGTATCGTGCCGTCTTCAGCCTCGGCTGGGCCGCCCCGACATGGGCGCCGTACCTCCCTCGGGCTGGGCCGCCCCGACATGGGCGCCGTACCTCCCTCGGGCTGGGCCGCCCCGACATGGGCGCCGCTCCTCCCTCGGGCTGGGCCGCCTCGACATGGGCGCCGCTCCTCCCTCGGGCTGGGCCGCCCCGACATGGGCGCCGCTCCTCCCTCGGACTGGGAACGCCATACCTCCCCGAGCTCGGCCACTTCGACGGGAGCACCGTTCCTTCCTCGGGCCAGGCCGCCATCCCAGGAGCGTCACAGCCCCTCACGGAAGCACTGTTCCAGCCCCGAGCCGGGCCGCCCTCACGGGAGCGAGCTCAGGGTGAGTCCTGGCGGGCTCTGCCTCCTGAGCCTCGAGGTCGCCAGCTCCGCCATTAGGCCTCAGCGCAGACGGAGGCAGAGAAGGGGAATACGACAAAAAAGTCGCATTCCCCCGCAGGGAGAGACAGCAAGCCCTGTTTCAACCCCCCCCCCCCCCCAAACACAAACTAAAAACCAAAACTAGACTAACCAAAAACGAAATAAACAACACAAAAAACACAAAACAAACAGGACTGCCGGTGAGCCGCTGCAGCCAGAGCCGCGCCGCCACTCCATATGATTCTGTACCTCAAGCATACTCCCGATAAACTTCAGCCAGTGACCCCTCTTCTTGACCAGTCCAGTCTGGTCCCCATCAATCCCTCGTCAAGGGAGATGGCCAAGACTGTAGGCACTGGAGTGGGAGTGTTAGCTCCCTTGGCGGACTTGCCCCTGCTCCTGAGGCAAGTCTCGCTGGAGTTTTTAGCTCCATGACCTTCCTCTGGCTTGGAGAAACAGACACTCTTGTTTCTTGTTTGAAGTGTTGATTCCATCTTCCGTGTCTGTCTCCAGCCTGAGGTTGGTCCTGACCTTGCTGTTAGAGGCTGTCTGCCGTTTTCGTGCGGCATTTCAGTGGTTCTCGGGCGGCGAGTCTCCTTGTCGGGAGTCTGCAGGGGTGCCGCCCGGTTTTTGAATTTCCCTCCAGTCCGCTGCTGTTGGTCAGACAGCTGTTTTAACGGACTGAGCATCAGCGCAGCACCCGTGTCTGTGGACCGCAGCGTGTGCGGTCCCGTTGCCGCCTCTCCCCCCTCCACTGTCGGCTCCTTCCCTGGAGTCGAACGGGGGCCGCTTCCCTCTGCTGCTTTGTGGCCATTGCTCCCCCTGGAGCAAAAACAAATGCAAAGTCGCTAGTTTAAACTGAAGGTAAGTACTTACCTAACAGTCCTTTCCTTCAGGCTTGTAGCGGGAGCGCCTGACTCCCGCTGCGTCGCTGTTGCCTGCGTGAACGCAATGTCGCGCATGCGTGCTGGGCGGGCTCTTCACGTAGTCACTCACGTGACTCCGAAGTAAAATTGGAGAATAAATGTTCATACCCATTGTAAGCTACCCAAGCAAAATATTACAATAGAGGAGGCCCAGGACAGAGAAGTCAATGGGATTGGGAAGGGGAGTTAAACTGGTCAGCAACTATGTGATCCAGCTGGTCCTGGCGGACCGAGCGCAAATGTGCAATGAAATGGTCATTCTGTCTACGCTTGGTTTCATCAATGTAACAGAGGCCAGATCAGAAGCACCAAATGCAGTAGATGTAGTTAGAGAGGTGCATGTGAACCCATGTCTCATGCAACCGGGAGATCCAGTAGGCCTCGGTAAACCAAGCATGTGTTCAGCGAAATAGTAGCCGAGTCTACGCTTGGTCTCATTGATTTACAGGAATCCACATTGGGAACACCGGAGGCATTAGGTGAGATTAGAGATACAGTAACATGCTAAATGGTTTAGATAGTGTTATAAACCATGGGATCTAACCTGGATGCAGTTCCTCATGACTCTAGGATATTCAAGGCTGATTTCCATAAATCTTCAAACTCTTAAAGGTACCAAGGGATGGGAGGATTGCAAGGGAAAGGTGAGCATTTAGAGATGAATCTTATTTTTATTGACTAATGATGTAGGACCAATGAGCCAAATGGATCGTCATGTTTCTGGTTCTTGTGTCCTAATAGATCTATACTTACCATCAGTACAGGTAAGCTGGAGATGGCCACAAAGTCTTTGCCTTACAGTCCACACCAACTTCCAAGGGCCCATCTAGATCGTGTTCACTTCTTTCTCCACACATTCACTTTGATTCCCTACTATGACGATGCTGTTAGTCTTGCAGCCACCTTCAATCTGCCAGCATATTTGTTCTTCTAATTCCAATTGATTATTTGGGACCTGTAGTGCACTCCGAAAAAAGCTGATCATCATTATTTTTGGGGCAGCACGGTGGCACAGCGGTAGAGTTGCTGCCTTACATCCCAGAGACCCGGGTTCAATCCCGACTACGGGTGCTGTCTGTACGGAGTTTATACGTTCTCCTTGTAACCTGTGTGGGTTTTCTCCAGAATCTCCTGTTCCCTCCCACATGATAAAAACATACAGGTTTGTAAGTTACGGGCCTCTCCCACTTGCCGATTTTTTTCAGCGACTGCCGGCGTCATATCAGTGTCGCCAAAAGATTTTGAACATATCAAAATCGAGCGGCGACAAAAAAAATGTTGCAACACTTGAAAAAACACCGCGCATCATACGTCATCATGTCGTGTCACCGCCACGGCACGCTGCAAATTTTTTGGTGATCTGATACGTCAGTCAATGATGCCAGCAGTCGCCGAAAAAATTGTCAAGTGGGACAGGCCCTTTAATTGGCTTGGTATAATTGTAAAATTACAATTACTGTGTAGGATAGTGTTAGTATGCGGGGATCGCGTGTCGCTGGGTTAGCATGCAACAAAAACTTTTCACTGTACCTCAGTATACGTGACAATAAACAAAACTAAACTAAACCAAACTAAGCTGGTGGACCGAAGGGCCTGTTTCTGCACTGTATCTTTAAACTGTAAACTAATTTTATTTCACAGCTCCAGCCATATAGCCTCATTGGACGAATCATCAATAATGTCATTTCAAACTACTGCCATGACTTTCTCCTTAATCAGTAAAGCAAACCTCCCTCCTCTTTTACCCCCACCTCTATCTCTCCTGCAGCACATGTACTCTGGTGCATTCAGTTGTCAGTCTGATTCTTCCTGAAGTCAGGTTTTCGTAACTTGCATTAAACCAATATTATGTGTGACTTGCATGTGAAAACTACGAATAAATCCAATTACAAAACTAATTTTGTACACAAACAAAAAACTATTCCATAAAACCGATAGGAGTTAATCCATACCTTGTAGGTAGATTTGCATCAATCATACTTTAAAATGTTCATTCTAATTCATCTGCCTGGGGCAATTTCTGTAAATCTTCAAAATTAGAACAAAGTCCTTACTTTTTCAGTATACCCAGTTGATTTAAGTCAGACATCAGTAGCCCCAAGCGGCAGTCAATGGTGAACAAAGATAAAAGAGAAAGTTAAAGAAAATGTTCCATTTATCTGTAACTTCTTTTACATCACTGACAATAGTTAAAAACTGAAGTAACAGGACTCCTCACTAGTGAAACTTGATTTTCACTCCCAAGTGGATTGCTGGGCCATAATTCAGACCTTTCATCTGCTAATTCAACTGGAATGGAAAACCTGTTACTTTATCTGAGATAAGATTGCTCCCTAGAATGTGCATCAACATGTGCGTCAACTTGCTTGAATGCTGAGATTCTCTGCAAGATAGTTAAACTCCATACTTTGTGGCTTTTTTGGTAGACCAGCATCTGCAGTTCCTTGTTTATGCATTCACTTCTATGTTGTTTATATACAGGTGCACAACCTTTTATCCGAAAGCCTTGGGACCAGACACTTTTCGTAATTCAGAATTTGTCGGTCTTCGGAATGGAAATTTTTTAGCGTAGATTTTAATGGCTGGCTCAGTGGTAGAGTGCTCGGCTCATATCCGCAAGGTCGCGAGTTTGCGCCTTGATCCTGGCAGTTACTCGATCACGAGTTTGAGTCTTCAATGTCGTTTTTTCTTGCAGAATAAATGTTTGTATGAAATGCAGTGTAGGAGAGGTGTACTGACTGTGTGGGCAGAACTTTGGAAGTGATTGCCCACCAGTCTAAAACGCCGCTGTGTCTCCCTGTCCCTGGGATAGCAGGGGGCGATCAAACAGCACAATACCCCCCTCCCCCTCCAACTCCAGAGGAATCCGCTCCCCGATGGGCCGCTACGGCGACAAGTGGCAGTTTGCCCACAGCCCGAGCTGCGCCCCCTCATCCGCCACCCCAAGAACAAGACGTACCTTGCACACCATCAGCTTCTGCCCCTACGTGTTCCTCTGGAGTTGGAGCGGGGCTGGGCTGGAGTTGCTGCTGGCTGTGGGTCTCTGGGATCTCTGTGCTTGCAGTGGGCCTGGGGGTTGGTGGGCGGCGGTGGGAGCTGTGGAGCCTGTGGAGCCTGTGGACCTACGGACCTACCTCCGTGGAGCTAGCCAGCTTCGGAGCGTGGAGAGCTGCGGGGGCGAGCTGCTGCGACCCGACTCCGGTGGATGGTGACACCGGGAGCTCGCGGGTCCCCGGTGGGAGACTGCTTTGCGGGGCACTGGCAGCAGCGACTTCTCCCGCCCAAATTACGGGGTTGAGAGTAACCTGGAGGGGGGCCTTACAACGCCCGGCGCGGCTGTAAATTGCCGCGGACTTGCTAGCGCCCGCCAGGGGCTCCAACATCAAGACCCGGGGCAGGGCCCTACATCGCCCGGCGTGGCTTTGAGTGGCCGCGGACTTGCTAGCGCCCGCCGAGGGCTTTGACCTCGACTTCGGGAGAGGAATGGAGAGCAGGGGAGAGACAAGTCTTTGCCTTCCATCACAGTGAGGAGGAGACTCACTGTGATGGATGTTTATGTGAATTGAATTGTGTTGGTGTGTGTCTTGGTTCTTTTTTTGTATGGCTGCAGAAACCAAATTTCGTTTGAACCTCATGTGAGGTTCAAATGACAAATAAAAGGTATTGTTATTATTGTATTGTATTGGTGTCCCGTTGGTCCTGTACGTCTCCTGGCCACCCCCCTGGACTGGAGCTGAGACTGGGAACTGTACCGCCCTTGCCCCCTCCCTCTGCAACTGCAAACAACCCCACTCTCCTGCAAGGGCGGTACAGTTCCCGGAGGATGGCAGGTGGCCGGAGACGTCAGGACCAACAGGAACCCGCTCCCCGATGGGCCCCTACGACGCCCCGAGCTGCGCCCCGTCATCCGCAACCCAGGTTCCTCTGTAGTTGGAGTGAGGCTTGGCTGGGCTGCTGTTGGCTGTGGGTCTCTGGGTTCTCCGTGCTTGCGGTGGGCCTGGTGGTCGGTGTCCAATTGGTCCTGACGTCTCCGGTGACTGGCACGGTCCTGCTGCAATCGCCGACGTGAAGACAGTGCAAAGCCCCCGCGCCGGTGCAATGGGCGGGGAGCTGGAGAGGGGAGGGAAGGGGTCACACACATGGCCGGGAAGCAGAGGGGCGTAGGTGGGTGAAACTGAAGGGAGCGACAATCTGCACTGTGTATCGTGAGTCTACCGTGGGAACTTTTTAACTCAGCAGGCAGGCAGCAGCAGATTGTCAATTATTAACCCTCCCGCGCAATATACCCTCACCTTCTCTTTTATGAATGGGGATTTAGTTCCCCTTTCTTCGAGGAGCGACCGGAGGTTCCGCTGTCACCTCTGCGGGCCGCCCTCGGTGAACGTTTTCAAGGACCTTTCTTCAAGGACCAAAAAAATGGCCGCTATTCGGAGGTTTTCGTTATTTGGATCTTCGGATAAAAGGTTGTGCACCTGTATATCACAAACAATAGAGGTCGCAGCTCAGATACCTGCGGGACGTCACTGGTCACTAACCTCCGGCCAGAATAACACCTGTCCTCCATTACCCTCTTATATCAGTAAGCCAATTCTGATTCCAAGTCACTAAGGTACGGTATATATCCCATGCATTTTAATCTTTCGGATCACCCTGCCATGAGGCACTTTTCAAATAAAGACGCAAAGTTTTTTAATGTATGTATAAAAAGGCTTGGGATTTTTAAAAATCTGACTTGCTAATGAATTTCATAGAAACATAGAAAATAGGTGCAGGAGTAGGCCATTCGGCCCTTCTAGCCTGCACCGCCATTCAATATGATCATGGCTGATCATCCAACTCAGTATCCTGTACCTGCCTTCTCTCCATACCCCCTGATCCCTTTAGCCACAAGGGCCACATCTAACTCCCTCTTAAATATAGCCAATGAACTGGCCTCAACTACCTTCTGTGGCAGAGTTCCAGAGATTTGCCACTCTCTGTGTGAAAAATGTTTTTCTCATCTCGGTCCTAAAGGATTTCCCATTTATCCTTAAACTGTAACCCCTTGTCTTGGACTTCCCCAACATCGGGAACAATCTTCCTGCATCTAGCCTGTCCAACCCCTTAAGAATTTTGTACGTTTCTATAAGATCCCCCCTCAATCTTCTAAATTCTAGCAAGTACAAGCCGAGTCTATCCAGTCTTTCTTCATATGAAAGTCCTGACATCCCAGGAATCCGTCTGGTGAACCTTCTCTGTACTCCCTCTATGGCAACAATGGCCCCCTTTGGCCCTTCTAATTGTCTACTTCAGGTCTTTCTTCCTTGCTTTACATTCCAGAAAGGCCTTGGCTGATTCCATCTCCCTAAGCTTTTTCCTTTTTGACTAAATTCTAACTTCTCCGGCTGTACAAGATTCCCTTACTTTGCCATCTTTATCCCTCCTCCTTTTTGAATGTGCCGGTCCTGAGCTGAGATCAGCTGGTTTTTAAGCTATTTCGATATGTCTGATGAGCACTTGTCCAAGAACAGCTGCTTCCAATTTACTCTCCCTAACTCCTGCCTAATAATATAGTAATCTTCCTTACTCCATTTTAATACTTCCTCTGAAGGTCCATACTTATCTTTATTCATAGCTATCCTAAAGATGATGGAACTTAATTATTATTTAATTATTGTCTTGTTTCTGAGAAAGACAAATGTAGAGTCCTACAGCTCAGAAACAGGTCCTTCAGCCAAACTTGCCCATGCCAATAAAGATGCCAACTAGTCCTACCTTGCCTACATTTAGCCCATATCCCCCTAGACCTTTCCTATCCATGTACCTGTCCAAATGACCTTTAAATGTTATTGTAATACCTGTCTAAACTACCTCCTCTGGCACAAAATGCTGGAGTAACTCAGCGGGACAGGCAGCATCTCTGGATAGAAGGAATGTGTGACGTTTCTGGTCGAGACCCTTCTTCAGACTGGGTTTACTCCAACATATTGTGTCTATCTTCAGTTTAAACCAGCATCTGCAGTTCCTACCTCCATACCTCCTCTGGCAGCTCATTCCATATACTGACCACCCTCTGTATGAAAATGCTGCCCTCAGGTTCCTATTAAATCTTTCCCCTCACCTTTAACCTAAGTCTGCTGGTTCTTGATGCCTCCATTCTGGCTAAAAGGCTGTACATCCATCTTATTGATGCCCCTCATGATCTTATACACCTCTATAAGTTACAAGTCAGGCTTTTAACGTTGACCTTTGTGGTACAGAGAAATGGCAATGGTCATCTATTCACTCCAAGTACCTACCAGTGTTAAACATGGATCTTCCAAGTGGCGTGGAGACCAGTGCACAGCAAAGCTTCTTTTGCTTTCCTCCATCAAATGTCATCACCTTTTTGCTGATACCCACAGTTTCATGGATTTAAATCAGTATCAATTAAATCCATAATAATCTGGACTGCATCAGCAAACCTGAAGACTCAAGCCTTTCTGTTATTTTGCTTGCTGCACTCATCTTCACTCTGTAACTTTCCACAAGTGGTCCTCGGCATTTAAGTAAAGACTTTCTAAAATAATCAACTCTGGAAAAGGACTGGAAAATTAATCATAATTATTTTAAGTCTGAGTTTTTTTTAAATTGGATATAGACAGCAGTGGTCCCTGTTCATTTATTGCTGACTTGATGAATGTTCTTTCCTTTTATGTTGTTCATTAGAAAACAGTGAATACTATTGATCACATGACGAGTAATAGGTGAACGAATGAATAACTGTGAGGCAACTGCCAGACAATAAGGCAGCCACTCTGTAAGGCTCAAGAGCTCAATGCAATTCTATCACTGGCTTCAACATCCATTACATTGTAATCTTTAAGATATTTTGGTCAAAGGGAAAACATATAACTCTAGTGTAAGAAAACCCAGAGCTGTATTTATTAAATTACCACTTTTTGCTGATTTTCATGCTTGATGCTTGGGGCGCCATGGAGGTGCAAGTGTAGAGTTGTTGCCTTACAGCGCCAGAGACCTGTGGTTGATCCTGACTATGGGAACTGTCTGTACCGAGTTTGTACCTTCTCCCTGTGACCATGTGGGTTTTTTCCGGGTGCTCCAGTTTCCTCCCTCATTCCAAAGACATACAGGTTTGTCGGCTAATTGGCTTTGCTAATTTGTTTTAAAATTGTCCCTAGTGTGTAGGTGTACTGGGTGATCACTGGTCGGTGCGGAAGGGCCTGTTTCCGCACTATGTCTCTAAAGTCTAAAGTCCAAATCACTCATTATGAAAAAATATAATGCTATGGCCTTAAAATGATTCTAAACAAAGATTAAAAACCTAACATATTTACCAAGAGTAGTGCCAAATATCCTACATAGTGATATCACCACTCTCTAACCTCCGTCTGAACTTTGTCTCATTGAATTTGTCAATCCGATGATGTTGAGAGGGATAGTACAACACTTTAATACCATTAATATAATGCCTTTGACAACACCGACTGGAAATTAATATGATGTCAATGATTTTGATGATTATCCTAACTTCTTTCAATAATAGTTTTAATCTCTTCACCCTCTATCAGTCCAGTTCCGTAGTGTCACACTCTTTAGTCACCTAACTCATTTGATTTTCAATGGCTAGCTGCCCGTTTTTTCAGCACTTGTTAGGTACGAGCTGAATGTAAATAAAATCCAGCCATCCATCTGCTTCAAGTTCTCATGCTGGCATCATTGGACAAGTTTTTACCAAACCATATTTGACTACACGAATAAAGATATCTTTCTGCAGTTATATTGGACTTTGGTGCGACTACAATGGAATTACTGTGTATAGTTTTGTGCTGACGAATTAATAGATGTACTCGACATGCAGGGAACGCATCAAACAAACATCACCTGATCTTGGGATGGTGGAACCTAAGATAGGAAAAACTGAGTAGAGAGGGGTTAGATTCTTTAAAGTTCAGAAGAATGAGAGAAAATGTCATTGATTGTCACACAATAATTATGTGTTGGAATCAGGATGGATGGATCCATTGCTGATTGATCTGTAACCCAAACACGTTCTCTTTTTTGCACAGAGCGTAGACTTGATGAGCCAAATGGCCTAATTCTGCTTCTATAAAATATGAACACGAATTTGACCAGTGTCCTGAACTATGCTGCAGTTTTCTTACACCCAAGGAAAATTACTGTTCTCAATAAATTCCCTTTTGTTGCATCATGCTGAGGAATCTCAAAATATATGTGCATTGTTTCATTACCATAAATGCTAACATCTCAAAGGGCTCTGCCATTAAACTGGTGGAGTTCAGGTATTTTCTCCGGTTTAAAATGCATTATAAGATCTTTATTGTGATTTCATTTATTGTGGCCAATTAACTAATTAATACAGAATGTATTTAGAAAGCTGTGCATGCAAGAAAACATGCTTTTCTCCTTCCTCCTTACTAAAAGGTGAAATATCAGCCCATCTGTGTCTTCAGCGAAAGATCCAAATGTCAAGTAGTTTGCCAATTATCTCCTGCGAAAATAGCAACGGAGCTTATCGCCTTAAGCTCTCTTGTCCATTTCAATTGATGCAGTAACAGCTACAAACGTATTTAACAACATGCCTTGTTGATCAGATAATCAGTTTCTGAGAAATGTTGTCACGAAATGATGTTCCAATTCAGCTATCTCTTCATTACTACTCAGCCACATTGTGCTCTGCCCAGTTCCCTAGGGCAAAGTCAGTTGTTTTAACTTAACCTTTATCAGGCAAAGGTCTTCTATAAACTTACAATAATTTGCTGCGTTCAGAGGTGCAGAATGTTCCTACTTGTGTCACTCTACTCTCTTGATTTCAACTAAATGATAATTTCAATGATCAAAATGATTTCAGAGAACTACTTCCAAGTTTAAGAGCGCCCCAAAGTTGGTCAGGCAATTTTCTTTCAAGCCTATAAGATTTAAGGCTGGAAAAGTTTCACTCATTCTTAATAAAGTTCCACACAGAATTAACACCTAATTAGATCTTGATGGTATTTGGCCAAAAGTTTACATTGTTTACATTCAAATCACTATATATTTTGAGTCTCGATCCGAAACGCCACCCGTTACTTCTCCCCAGAGATGCTGCCTATCCCGCAGAGTTATATTTTACATTTACCTTCTTGTGTGTGGGTGTGTGTATATATGTGCATATTTTATATTTAGATTTATATATATATATATAAATACAACCACAGACACATACATACACACACACACACACACACATCTGTATGTGTATATATATATATATAAAAACTACAGACACTGGAAAACTAAAGCAAAAGCAGAAATGCAGGTCAACATCTGTGGAAGGAGAAGCAGCATTAATATTTCAGGTATATAATACACAAGGTTGAAGACTCTTCATCGGTTTATTGGTGTGTTTGTGGAATTCTCTGCCGCAGAGGGTGGTGGAGGCAGGTTCTCTGGATGCTTTCAAGAGAGAGCTAGATAGGGCTCTTAAAAATAGGGGATATGGGGAGAAGGCAGGAACGGGGTACTGATTGGGGATGAGCCACCATGATCACATTGAATGGCGGTGCTGGCTCGAAGGGCCAAATGGCCTACTCCTGCACCTATGGTCTATTGTCTATTGTTTATTGTCTATTGTCTATTTTTCCAAGGAAACATAGCTATTAATTTGCAGTAAAGGAGCATGTTCTCTTTTTTGCACAGAGAGTTGTGAGTCTGTGCAATTCTCTGCCTCAGAGGGCAGTGGAGGCCGGCTCTCTGGATACTTTCAAGCGAGAGCTTGATAGGGCTCTTAAAGATAGCGGAGTCAGGGGATATTGGGAGAAGGCAGGAACGGGGTACTGATTGGGGATGATCAGCCATGTACACATTGAATGACGGTGCTGGCACGAAGGGCCGAATGGCCTACTCCTGCACTTATTGTCTATTGTCAAAGTCAAAACTAATTTATATTGCCTCTTTCCAAATTCTTTAACCTGAACCATTAACTCTGTTTCTCTTCCAGCGATGCAGCCTGAATCACTAAAGATTTACAGTAAGTCCTCTCTTTACTAAATTTTAAGTGGTAATTATCTGAAAGAGGAGTACAAAAATAATCTCAATGGAAGAGTGATATTCTATGAAGTTCAATTGGACTGGCAGATCTGTTTACATGCAATATATTCTCTGAGGATCAACCACTTAATTTATATTTATATTTACGAAACTAATAGCAGAAAATTAAAATTGTTTAACCAACAACCATCAGGTTATTAAACACTAGAGCCTCTAAGTTAGGGGAGTGTTTTTTTAAATCATTTTATCTTTGCATTATTATAGTTTAGTTTTTATATACTGAATTTTGTTCAGATCAGATATCCAAGGATATTGTTGAATGTTAGGGAAGAAATCGCAGGATAAGATGAATGAATCATTGATAAACAATGAGAAGGTGCTGGAGGACCTTCTATGTTTCTATTTTCCATGTTTCTGTTTCTAGGACAGTAGGCTTCTTAATATTGTGCCTATATTTAAGAAGGGCTGGAAGGAAACCTAGGAACAGTAGACCTGTGAGCCTCACATCTGTGGTAGGAAAGTTATTGGAGAGGATTCTATAGATTCTATATAAACAGCATAGATGTGTCTCTATCTTGACCACTTCCGGTCTGCATTGTAATTAAATTTGCGCAAAAACGATCCCCCACAGCACTACGATTTTTCACCACCTTACTCACCATTCTCCTCGGCTGCTAGTCAAATAAGTTTTGCTCCGATCTGTGAAATAGTACAAAAGTCTCTTTCCCCACACATGCCCCTCCCCCACACACAACCCGCCTCCCCCCCTCCCCCCCTCCCCCACCACCCACATCCCCATCCCCACACCCACCCCACCCGCAACCCCATCTCCCCCACAGCCCCCCTCTCCCCTTGAATGGTGGAATATTGCTTTGGGGGGAACGGGTTGCGTTGGGGGAACAGGTGAGTGGTGGGATATTGTGTTGGGTCCCACTTAGCCTAGTACATAACGAAAACTCTGATCTTGTGCTCTTCCGGTTTGCACGTTTTTTCTATTTGCGCAAAAACGGTCATCGATAACGCTACGATTTTTCAATAACGCTACGATTTTTCACTAGCTCACTCACCTGTACTCCTGTGCTGCGAGTGCAACAAATTCCGATTTGTTGCAATCTTAAAAACCGCGCGTGCGCAGATCGATCTCCTCTCCTGCCAATCCAGCGCCGCTCGGATTAGTCTCTTCTCCTGTCACTCCTCAGGATGGTCCGCCCCTCCCTGCACCATTGCATCTTTACTGGAGCTGAGGGGTGCTGTTGGTGGCAGGCGGAAGTCTCCAACCGGACACAATTCGCGTTTCGGCCCGAAACGTTGCCTATCTCCTTCCCTCCATAGATGCTGCTGCACCCGCTGAGGTTCTCCAGCATTTTTGTGTACCTACAATTTTCGGAGGGACCAGAAGCCGCCTGGCCCAGCCCGGTGCGTGGGTGATGTCGCCAAGCGGAATGCGGTGAATCTGATCCCGGCGGAGGAGAACGTCCAGCGCCCGCTGTGAGTCCCAAACGCACCGCCATTGCTACGCCCGGCAGCTCTGGCCCCTTCCCCTCTGGTCCCCCTTGCTGGTTCCTGCCCCCCTCCCCTCCATGGCTCTTCCCACGTCTTTTCTCTGAGCTCCCCACCCACCCACACACACACTCCCCTACTGCCCACACACCGACGCGGCTGTAGCTGCTGGTGCTTCCAGGCTGATCCGAGGTCTGGCTCTGAGGGAGCCGATGGCTGATGCTCCTCCGGGGCACGCAAGAAGGGAGAGGAGCGGCAACCTCGAGATCCTGGGGAGGGAGAGTGGGGGAGGAGAGGGGGTAGAGGGAGAGGAGGGGAGTAGGGAGGAGAGAGGGGTTATGGATGGGGGGAGTGAGGAGGTAGGGGAAAGGAGAGGTGAGGGAGGGAGAGCAGAGGAGGGGGGAAGTGGGGGAGGTAAGGAGTGGGGAATAGAGGGAGAGGAGGGCAGTGGTGGAGGTGAGAAGGGATGGTGGGGGGATAGGGGGAGGTGAGGAGTGGGGGTGGGGGATAGAACGATAGGAGCTTTGAAGGGAGGGAGGGAGTGACTGAGGGTAGGGAAAGGAGTGGGAGAGAGGTGAGGGAGGGATTGGGAGAGGGGAGAAGGAGATGGGAAAGAAGAGGGACAGTGAAGAGGAGGGGGGGAGTGTGCTAGGGATGAAGAAATGAGCTGCACCTGTGCAGTTTGGGGCTATGGGTGAGTGGTGGAATATTATGTTGGGGGAACCAAGCCTCCTGTGTGACAGGGACCCAACGGGTCCCACTTAGTCTAGTACATGATTACAATCGAGCCATTCATAGTGTGCAGATATATTATAAGGGAGTAATATTTAGTGCAAGATAAATCCAAGAAAGTCCGATCAAAGGTAGACCTAGTGTGTAAGAAGGAACTGCAGATATTGGTTAAAACCGAAGATAGACACAAAAAGCTGGAGTAACTCAATGGGACAGGCAGCATCTCTGGAGAGAAGGAATGAGTGATATTTCAGGTTGAGACCCTTCTTCACTGAAGAAGGGTCTTGTCCTGAAACATCACCTTCCTTCTCTCCAGAGATGCGGTCTGTCCCGCAAAGGTATACCGTGGGTCACCAATAAGGTAAATAGTAGTTCCTTATCCTCCGACATTTCCGTCACCTCCAACGTGATCCCAACACTAATCACATCTTGCCATCTGCAACCCTTCCCTGCCTCCCTTAGCTTTACCTGCTGTACTTGCATTTGGCTTTACGTTTGGCTGGATTCATCTGTTAATACACTGAGTATAGAAGTTGTGATTGTCGTACAGGATGCTGGTGAGGCCACACTTGGAGCATAGCGTGCTGTTTTGGTCACCTGCAATAGGAAAGATGCCACTAAGCTGAAAGAATGCAGGGAAGATCCATGAGAATGTTGCCAGCATTCGAGGTCCTGAGCTAAAAGAAGTAAGACAGATCAGGACATTATTTCATGGAGCGCAGGAAGCTATTGGATGATCTTATTGAGGTGTATAAAATCATGAGGGGGAACAGAACCTTTGCTCCCCCTGAGAAAGGGAATCAACAACCACGTGACATAGGTTTAGGTTGACAGGGGAAAAATTTGATAGGAATCCGAGGGGCAAATTTTTCACTCAGAGGTGATGGGTGTTTGGAATGAGCTGCCCAAGGAAGACGTTGAGGCATGTACAATAACCACATTTAAAAGACATTTGTACAAGTATATGGGTGGGAAAGGTTTAGAGGGATATGGGTCAAATGCAGGTAGGTGAGACTAGCATAAATGGGGAATCTTGGTTGGCATGGGCAGAGTGCCTGTTTCCATGCTAGATGACATGATGGCTCAAATGAATATACGCTCTGTCTGTGCAGTTTTTTCAATTATCACATTTTTTCTGGTTCATTAGTTCACAGGATTCACCAGATCCTAGTATCTCCTGCTGGTCATGAGGCTAGCACTCCATTCCGACCCTCAGGTATGTGATTATTTACATTGCTGAGGCACACTGTCACTCTGGTTGCAAAGACTTGTCCCATCAACCCCTTCAGATCTTCTGAACAAAATGGAGCAATTGTGTTTCTTTGGTGCAAAAAATTGACACGTCATGTCTGCTAACCTTTCTTTAACAAAGAGCAGGAAGATATTGAAAGGTAAAACTCAGTTGGACAAACCAGCTGATCAGAGAGGAGTGTGTAGGAAGGAACTGCAGATTCTCGTTTAAACCAAAGATAGACACAAGAAGCTGGAGTAACTCAGAAGGACAAGCAGCATCTCTGGAGAGAAGGAATGGGTGACGTTTTTGGTCGAGACCCTTTTTCAGACTCCAGAGATGCTGCCTATCCCGTTGAGTTAATCCATCTTTTTGTATCTATCGTTTGCAGAGTGGAGTGTCAGACATGTTTGAACATCCGCTAGAGTTTAAAGCTGACTCTAAAGAAGATAACCAAATTCTGCCTCAAATGTTTGACCCATTAATCTCTATGAGCTGAAAACATCAGGACATCTATTGCCATATTTCTATTTCCTGTCTAGTATTTCAGTATGAACTAGCGGGGAAGATTTTCAAGGCTTCCTTTTATTATTGTTGAAGACTGGCCGGATGCTCCATTGGTGCTGAAAGCTCCTAATCTTCTAATAACCTTCTTATCTCTACATTTATTAGATACATGGCCGCCCCAGGAGAATTTGCTCACTGCCTCTGGCATTTTTTGGCACATATCCTCCTGTGAATACTGATGAAATGAATTAGTTGAAGGACTCCAATGTGCTCTCATCTTTCAGATTATACTTTTTATTCTATTGTATCTTATTTTGTTCTTTAATGTCCCATCTGTTACAACTATTATCTGCAATAACTTGCCTTCCTTTTCCCACTGTTACCGATGTCACTTTGCTTCTGTCAGTGTTTTCTCCTCTACATTCCCTTTAAAGTTTGATTTTTCTCATCATTGTAGTGGCCATTTGGCTTGTTTTGTGTGTCATTGATTATGGCACGTGTCTATAAATTTTAGACTGCCCGTTATATTGTGGGTGGGATTTATGACGTATTTTAGGGCGTGTTTGAAGCTAAGTTTCTTGTGTAGAAGTTCAGTTTTTAGTTTAGTTTTGGACCAGCATGGGGAATGTATGCCCTTTGACCATGCGAAGTGTAACGGAGACACGAGGAGTTTTCTAACCTTTAAAGCGATATGCTGGAGTTCGAAGAAGATTATAGTCTACGAGTCGGAAGAAGTTTGAATGTACCTTATTGTTTTTCATCACCAATAAAGAATCTTTTAATCAAAAGACTGTGTTATGAAGATTTATCTGTGAAGAAGCTCTGAAGGTCTCTGATGGAAAGCTCACCTGCATGTAACAACATTCTCCTTAATCATGTAGTCCACTTAGTGGCTGGAGGGAGTAATCTCTTGAACGATATAAAAATCTGCCGCTACAGTTGTCATTGCAATCTATTAAACAATTTACATTTTAATCAAACAAATTACAATTTGGGGATTATCTTTTAACTGCTGAATGCTTTGTTCTTTTTGGAGGGAAGGAAATAAACCTACCATGTACCATTTGTTTTGTTTGTCTAGACTTAAAAAAACATTTTTTATTTCATGTATATGGTCTTTCCGCTGACTGGATGGCACATAACAAGAAAAAACATTTCACTGTACCTCAGTAGACGTGACAATAAACTAAACTAAATTTAGTTTAGAATTTAGAAAGATACAACTTAGAAACAGGCCCTTCAACCTATTGAGTTCACACCGACCATTGATCAACCAGTCACAATATTTCTCCCACTGAACAATTGGTGTAATTTAAGGGGCTGTCCCACTTGGGCGACATAATCTGCGAGTTTAGAAGAGTGTCTTCTACCTTCAAACTCGCAGCATGGTCGACACATGGTCCTAGGAGGTCATATGAGGTCGCTGGAACTCTCCTTCATGCTCGAGGGAAGTTCCCGCATACTCGTGGCCTCAGCTAGGTCGCAGATCATTTTTCAGCATGTTGAAAAAATTTCCGCGAGTAAAATTTGGTCGGCGTGGTTCTTTTTAACTCGTAGTGCAGTGGAGTGGGGTCACTATGTAGTTACAGGCAGTCAAGGGCAGCCGTAGGCAATCTCCTTCGCTAACCGGGCATTTTGATTGGCTCATTGGAGTTTTCAGGGCCAAGGAAAACCGACCGGTAGGTAAAATGCCCACTAAACTTTATTATACTTCTTAAAAGTGTCTCCACTCCTTCTCCCCCCCTTCTCTCCCCTTCTCTCCCCTTCTCTCCCCTTCTCTCCCCTTCTCTCCCCTTCTCTCCCCTTCTCTCTCCTTCTCTCTCCTTCTCTCCCCTTCTCCCCCCCCCTCCGCCCTCCGCGCTCTCTAAAGGACTTACCTAACACTGTGCAGCTGTTTTACCTTCTTCATCGCGGGTGTGAATTTCAGACAGCGTTACCCTGCTGCGATGTGTGTTTGTGTGTGTGTGTGTGTGTGTGTGTGTGTGTGTGTGTGTGTGTGTGTGCGGTCCGTTGATCCAGCTTGCGGTTTCAACGCGGACGGTTGATCCAGCTCGAGGATTTCCAGGCGAGTGCCCTCGAACTTGAAGGTCGAAGACATTCTTCTGGACTCGCGGATTAGGTTGCCCAAGTGGGACAGCCCCTTTACAGAGACCACTTAGCCCACAAACCTGCACGTCTTTGGGATGTGGGAGTACCCGGAGGAAAGCCACACGGTCACGAGGAGAATGTGCAAACTCCACACAGGCACCATCTGAGTTCAGGATCGAACCTGGGGCCTCTAGTGCTGTGGGGCAGCAGTTCTCCTGCTGGACCACTGTTCTTGACTGAGTGCTTCAAATAGGTTTTATACTCTTGATTTACATATTCTAATTTCAAATTTGTGCCACAGACAGGCACAAGGCTTTGTTAATGTGGAGTAGCAAGTAAAGGTTGGATCACAGCAGGATACTTTGTGTGAAGATGTCCCTATAGAAACTAGGCCTCAATCTGTCTACGATAGGCAGCTTCCACGTTGCTACAATTTTAGTATGAAAAACAATGAAATTAATTAAACAGTTTTGGACTGACCTACATTTTATTTTCCCTCTTCTCCAATGTACAATGCTGTCAAATTTCAAAGCTACTCATCACACACCATTAGCACTTGCAAAGAAAAGCATAGCTAAGACAATGCCTATGCCATTTTACGATTGCATTGCTTGTAGGGAGTCTGCCCTGTGCATATCAGAATATCTGAAGCATTCACCCGATAGTTTCCATTATAATTCTGCAGCAGCCGGCTGGTGAAGTTTTAACCGGAAGATCCATGTGGATAGGTACATGGATAGGGCAGGTTTGGTGGGATATGGACCTAACACAGGCAGGTCGGATTAGTGTAGCTGGGACATGTTGGCTGATGTGGGAAAGTTGGGCCAAAGAGCCTGTTTCCACGCTGTATCACTCTATGACTCTATGACCCATGCGTTTAGGCTGTGGTGGCTCAGTTACAGCAGTAACAGGTTGACTCTTTCTATTGACAAACTCCTCTGGTCACACATGCTGTAGAGCAATGTGATGTGTACAATAAATTAATCTTGTAACTCATCTCCAGGGTGACCAAGGCTGGGAGCTGAACATCCAGGGATATTCAATATTCAGGAGGGATAGAGAGAAAGGAAAAGTTGGTGGAGTAGCGTTGCTGGTTAGAGAGGAGATTAACGCAGTGGAAAGGAAGGACATTAGTTGGAGGATGTGGAATCGGTATGGGTAGAACTACGAAACACTAAGGGGCAGAAAACGCTGGTGGGTGTTGTATACAGGCCACCTAACAGTAGTAGTGAAGTTGGGGATGGCATCAAACAGGAAATTTGAAATGCGTGCAACAAAGGCAAAACAGTTATAATGGGTGACTTCAATCTACATATAGATTGGGTGAATCAAATTGGCAGGGGTGCTGAGGAAGAGGATTTCTTGGAATGTATGCGGGATAGTTATCTAAACCAACATGTAGAGGAACCAACGAGAGAGCAGGCTATTCTAGACTGGGTATTGAGTAATGAGGAAGGGTTAGTTAGCAGTCTTGTTGTGCGTGCCCCCTTGGGCAAGAGTGACCATAATATGGTTGAGTTCTTCACTAGGATGGAGAGTGACATTGTTAATTCAGAAACAACGGTTCTGAACTTAAAGAAAGGTAACTTTGAGGGTATGAGACGTGAATTGGCCAAGATTGACTGGCAATTAGTTCTAAAAGGGTTGACGGTGGATATGCAATGGAAGGTATTTAAAGACTGCATGGATGAACTACAAAAATTGTTCATCCCAGTTTGGCAAAAGAATAAATCAGGGAAGGTAGTGCATCCGTGGATAACAAGGGAAATCAGGGATGGTATCAAAGCAAAAGATGATGCGTACAAATTAGCCAGAAAAAGCAGCATACCAGAGGACTGAGAGAAATTCAGAGACCAGCAGAGGAGGACAAAGGGCTTAATTAGAAAAGGGAAAATAGATTATGAAAGAAAACTGGCAGGGAACATAAAAACTGACTGCAAAAGTTTTTATAGATATGTGAAGAGAAAGAGATTAGTTAAAACAAATGTAGGTCCCTTGCAGTCAGAAGCAGGTGAGTTGATCATGGGGAACAAGGATATGGCGGACCAATTGAATAACTACTTTGGTTCCGTCTTCACTAAGGAAGACATAAATAATCTGCCGGAGATAGCAGGGGACCGCGGGTCAAAGGAGATAGAGGAACTGAGTGAAATCCAGATTAGTCGGGAAGTGGTGTTGGGTAAATTGAATGGATTAAAGGCCGATAAATCACCAGGGCCAGATAGGCTGCATCCCAGAGTACTTAAGGAAGTAGCTCCAGAAATAGTGGGTGCATTAGTGATAATTTTTCAAAACTCTTTAGATTCTGGGGTAGTTCCTGAGGATTGGAGGGTAGCAAACGTAACCCCACTTTTTAATAAGGGAGGGAGAGAGAAAACAGGGAATTACAGACCAGTTAGTCTAACATCGGTAGTGGGGAAACTGCTAGAGTCAGTTATTAAAGATGGGATAGCAGCACATTTGGAAAGTGGTGAAATCATTGGACAAAGTCAGCATGGATTTACGAAAGGTAAATCATGTCTGACGAATCTTATAGAATTTTTCGAGGATGTAACTAGTAGAGTGGATAGGGGAGAACCAGTGGATGTGTTGTATCTGGACTTTCAGAAGGCTTTCGACAAGGTCCCACATAAGAGATTAGTATACAAACTTAAAGCACACGGTATTGGGGGTTCAGTATTGATGTGGATAGAGAACTGGCTGGCAAACAGGAAGCAAAGAGTAGGAGTAAACGGGTCCTTTTCACAATGGCAGGTAGTGACTAGTGGGGTACCGCAAGGCTCAGTGCTGGGACCCCAGCTATTTACAATTTATATTAATGATCTGGATGAGGGAATTGAAGGCAACATCTCCAAGTTTGCGGATGACACTAAGCTGGGGGGCAGTGTTAGCTGTGAGGAGGATGCTAGCAGACTGCAAGGTGACTTGGATAGGCTGGGTGAGTGGGAAAATGTTTGGCAGGTGCAATATAATGTGGATAAATGTGAGGTTATCCACATTAGTGGCAAAAACAGGAAAGCAGACTATTATCTAAATGGTGGCCGATTAGGAAAAGGGGAGATGCAGCGAGACCTGGGTGTCATGGCACACCAGTCATTGAAAGTAGGCATGCAGGTGCAGCAGGCAGTGAAGAAAGCGAATGGTATGTTAGCTTTCATAGCAAAAGGATTTGAGTATAGGAGCAGGGAGGTTCTACTGCAGTTGTACAGGGTCTTGGTGAGACCACACCTGGAGTATTGCGTACAGTTTTGGTCTCCAAATCTGAGGAAGGACATTATAGCCATAGACAAAGTGCAGAGAAGGTTCACCAGACTGATTCCTGGGATGTCAGGACTTTCATATGAAGAAAGACTGGATAGACTTGGCTTATAGTCGCTAGAATTTAGGAGATTGAGAGGGGATCTTATAGAAACGTACAAAATTCTTATGGGGTTGGACAGGCTAGATGCAGGAAGATTGTTCCCGAATGGTATGAAGAGTCTGAAGAAGGGTTTCGGCCCGAAACGTCGCCTATTTCCTTCGCTCCATAGATGCTGCTGCACCCGCTGAGTTTCCCCAGCAATTTTGTGTACCTTCGATATTCCAGCATCTGCAGTTCCCTTTTGAACAAGATTGTTCCCGATGTTGGGGAAGTCCAGGACAAGGGGTCACAGCTTAAGGATAAGTGGGAAATCCTTTAGGACCGAGATGAGAAGAAACTTTTTCACACAGAGAGTGGTGAATCTCTGGAACTCTCTGCCACAGAGGGTAGTTGAGGCCAGTTCATTGGCTATATTTAAGAGGGAGTTAGATGTGGCCCTTGTGGCTAAAGGGATCAGGGGGTATGGAGAGAAGGCAGGTACGGGATACTGAGTTGGATAATCAGCCATGATCATATTGAATGGCGGTGCAGGCTCGAAGGGCCGAATGGCCTACTCCTGCACCTATTTTCTATGTATCGATGTAAACGGTGGATCCTTTGCAAAAAGTGATGCATTCACTTCCTAAGTCAAAAAGAAGCATTTGGACAACATAATTGGAAAAGAAAATACAAACCACACTCTTCTTCTGAATTGTACTTATCTGTTAACAAAAAAAAGCTCAGAAATTATGTTTTAAAAAAAAGGTTTTGACTGAGTTGTTTTTAAGCTCAGAGCAAATGTCCCTTGAATTAAGAAAAATAGGTGAAATAGTTCATCTGAAATGAACACTGATCTGACTTGATTTTATTATCAGTTTCAGTCACTGCATTTCTTACTTAGTAAATGTAATTTTCTGTTCAGAAATAAGTGTTGCAGACTTCAAAAATACTAAGAATAATCCATTGCCTCCTCCGATGCAAGTGATCTTACCTGAAATTGGAAATTATTGTTTAAAATACCAAATTACCATTGGGTATAGAGAAATAACAGTTCTAGTTTTTGACCATTATTTATGGATTTGCTGCCCGGATGTACAGTTATGTTTCTGTCAACTGATGAGAAGAAAATAAACCTCTGCTCTTCCCCAGTTTCTCATTTAGAGCGCCTAGCTTCAGTCATGATGTACGTGCCTTTTGAATGATTTCTGGAGCTACAACAGAGATTTTGGGCCACAAATTTGTCCTTTGTTAGATACAATAACTGCTTGATGGTGTAACAATGCAGACTGAACCTTATATCTGAAATTCAGTCCTCATGATGAATCTGAAGCCCACAATCTCTTGATGGACAAACACAAAATTACCAAAACTAGTTAACAAACAATTGTCACTGAAGTTAGACATAACAAGTTGGAGTAACTCAACGGATCAAACATCTCTGGAGAAAATTAATCGGTGACGTTTTGGGTCGATACCCTTCTTCAGAAGACCCGTCTTTTTTCATGAGATGCTGTCTGACTCGCTGAGTTACTCCAGCTTTTTGTGTCAATCTTCGGTTTACAACCAGCCTACACAATTGCCACTTGTCATTTGCAAATCTTTGCACACCGATTGAAGAGCTGATCCTCACCAGCTACAGGAAATCCATTTGTATGTTGAATGATTGCTTGTAAAAAAAAAAATCACACTTTAAAGCGATGCTTTCAATTTACAGTTTAATTTCTGACTGGTTTACAAAGAATAACTCCAATGCCAAAGCAAAACACCATTTTAACACAAACATACTCTCGACAATGTATTTTTTTATATAGCATCTCTTCCCTTTCTAAAATTCTAATCCAGAAGATGGTTTCAGGATTTATTGAAAACAGTTTTTTTTTACTAAGTAAGAATAGTATAGATGCAAGTGTAAATTCATTCAGAAAGTTAGATGAGCCAGCAGTGGGATGGAGGGAAAGGGCAGAAGGGGGAGTAAAGTAACCCGGGTGATTCAATTAATATTGATCAATTGTTTCATTTCCCCAATAGTAAGACAACCCTAATAATAATTGACTAATAATATTTTTCCTATGAATTAATAGAAAATTCTTATTTGTTACGAAAAATTGTGCTGCTGCTGATGAAAATGATTAGTAGTCACGTATTTTACTGGCAGAAAATCCAAATGTATGGAACCTTTTAAGAAATTGTTTGGCTTGCTGTTTGGTTGTACACATTTCCAATTGTGCATTTGACGTGAACATTAATTCGGAGAGAAATATCATCTGTGCTCCAAGTAAGCAGCATTTTCTAAAAGTGTACTAGAAGTTAAATGGCAATAAAAATCACATTATTTTCTTTTTTTTATTAGTTTGATAACCCTGAGCACCACAATCCAGCTTTCACTTAATGTACTGGATTAGTCAAGAAGAAAAAATAAAATAAAATTTCATACACAGCTAGTAAGCCATTTTAGAATCTAAAATCCTACAGCATGAGCATTGCAAAAAAGCCTAAACAAAGTGAATAACACGTATTGGACATAAGTAATATTTATCAGAACTGTGCTACTGTTCAACGAAGTTTGTGAAATGTGTTGCTTGATCTTTGGTACACAGCAAAAAAAAGCCACCATTAAACCTGGTTCACAGGCGGCTAAAATTCCAGCTAATGGCAACTTGTTCCCTTCCTAACACCCTGCAAAGATCTTAATAATGCAACTGGGAGTTGACAATCTGCTATTCAGAATAATGAGGTAGGTGTACAATAGAATATTCCCTTCTTTGGTACAACAATATAAAATAAAAAAAACAGTAATTGGTGAAAATAAATGCTTCACAAGTGGCTTTACAATAAAAATACAAATTAAATAAAATGACTTCTATGAGGTATATTATGAGCATCTCTCTTTTTTTCTTTCTCATTAAATGTTAATTAGAAGATTCACGAGGTATTCGGCTGCATCTGTGAATAGCAAATGGACAGGGGTAGAGGCAGAGGTTGCCATTTGAGTGCATCAGAAGTCAAGGAAAAGAAAAATCAATATAACAGCAAGATGATTCTTTCAGACTAAATTCTATAGACTTGACAAGCCTTTGCAATGAGTTGTTGGATTCTGACAGCATTAATTTGCACCGACACACCTTCACCTCCCCCTTGACTCCATTCAACAGCCTGGGTCAGTGCATCACTGTCAACATTATCATCTGGCCCTATTCAATAAAGCCACTTAATTGATAAAACTGCCCTGCTGCTCTTTTTCTTTTCTTTGTGTGCACTTAATCATAAATCTCCATACTATCACTGCACAGGGACAGACGTGCAGCCATCATTGTGAACAACAGGACGTGGATGATAAGACAGAATTGATCCCTGTAACACAGTTGTACTGTAGCTTTGTAAAAGGTCAGGGCCCAGATGTATTCCCAAGATTCTTGCCTGATGTGGCAATTTCCTATTGAGATCCAGAACCATATGAACAATCTCTAAGCTATTTTCTCTCTTTGTGGCTTTACGAAGAAGCACTTTATTTTAAGGATTCTCTTTTGCTCACACACACCTTTGAAAAACTGTTCCCTTTCTTCAATATTGCAAGGTGTTCATTCTCACATTAATGTTTATTTTATAGTTGAATTCAGCCCTGTGACATGACGCCATATATCCTGATAAACTAGTTCTCTCTTTGGTAAAAGCTGAGTTACAGTACATGGTACTAGTTCTTTTTCCTGAAAACAACCAATTGTTAAAACAAAGCAATCAATTCCCTTCGATTGTGAAGCATTATTAAGATGAAAATGTAATTAATCCATATCGCCATTTATCCCCTTCTTTTTGGCCTCACCTAATAAATCTTCCAAAAATTGAACCCCTCTGCAGAACACAACGAAAACTAGTTTTACATGGACAAATTCGTCCAACCAAATTGGTCATCCACAATCTCATCGCCATCTTCATTGAAGAGTCTATGGTTGGGTGGATGCCCATCTAAAAATATAAGTGTTGACTCACGTACAGAAAGCAACAGATTTACGCAAGTTAAAATCACTGATATTGGTTTTTTTTACACAAAAGTAAGTGGAGTTCAGTCCAACAGTGATTAACTGTACAATATAGTAAATGTGACCCTCATGCATAATTGAGTTTTGTTTCCATCACTTCACCAGCAAAGTTATCAATATCCTTGTTGCAAACTTTCCTTGCAAAAAACACACTCTCAAAAAAACACCAGTCTTCGGGGGACTGTCTCATGTGGTCTTCTGTCTGTAGGTGAGGCTTCAAGGTGCAGAACTGGTCGGAGTGTGACTGTGAGACGAGGAAGAGGAAGGCTGGGCTTGTGGTACTATTGCTGGACTAGGTATGCCCTGAGAACAGCTGCTGTTCCCGTTGCTGCCAGACATGACAGGAATGACTGGTCTCCGTGCGAACAGAACGCCTGCAGGAAGAGTAAACGTTGGTCATGCAACAGCACGATAGTCAATGTGCATGCACTAGCTTACGCATTCGTATTTTAGTTTTATTTAGAGACAGGCCCTTTGGCCCACTGAGTTCATGCCGAATATCGACCACCATTCACACTAGTTCTACATCATCCCACTTTCACATCCATCGCCCACACACTCAGATCATTTCCCAGAGGCCAATTAACGTACAACCTGCACATCTTTGAGATGTGGGAGGAAACCGAAGCTTTCAGAGAAAACTTACACTGTCACAGGGAGAACATATAACCTGCTCGCAGACAGCATCCGAGGTCAGAATCAAACCCGGGTCTCTTCCGCTGTGAGGCAGCAGTTCTCCCCTGTGGTCCACTGTGCCACCCTTTTTATTTATGTATACACATCCTAATTTCTGCCATTTACAATTTTTGATCCAAAATAAATTGTGGGAAAGATTTTAAGGGTTTGCAAGGAGACACGAGCTTCTTTTGTTGTTTCCTTGATGTGCTGAATCATTAATGTTCCTGGACTGTTGACTAAACATAGAAACATAGAAACATAGAAAAAAGGTGCAGTAGTCCATTCGGCCCTTCGAGTCTGCACCGCCATTCAATATGATCATGGCTGATCATCCAACTTAGTATCCTGTACATGCCTTCTCTCCATATCCCCTGATCCCTTTAGCCACAAGGGCCACATCTAACTCCCTCTTAAATATAGCATCCTATAAACATCATCCAGCTGTTCGTTTAAGTCCACCCTCACCAGATACATGTGGGTAAACCATGATTATGGTTCATTTTCTGCTCATCGGTATGTAAAAATGTCAACGGTCTGTAAAGCACTAATTTGCATATTTAAACTGGCTCTTGCCAGGCAGATGATAGTGTCAGGTGAATGACACCCATATATTTATAGGTCCCCTTTAATCAGACCTTGAGGGGGAAGCACTTTGGAACCGGTGACCATAATTCCATTAGGTATGGAAAAATTGGACTAGTCTAAAAGTTTAACTTTATATTTGGGCAAGACAAATTCTGAAGGAATTACATAACAACCTTGCTGATTGGGAGAGGCTGATTGCAGGTACAATGCCACCTGGTGAGCGAGAGGCTTTTAAAAGTGAGATTGGGAGAGTTCAGGGCCAGCAAGGTGCTGTTGGAGCGAAGGGCAATGTTGGCAAGATTATGGAAGTTAGGTTGATGAGGCTTTGGTCTTCATCTATAAAGAGGCGTGTGTCGGGTAGCTGGGAAGTGTATGTATACACTTAGGTAGGAAATCTGGGGAATAAAAGGAGGACATGAGGTAGTTTTGGCAAATTGTGTAAAGGAGAATCATTAGAGTTTCTATAACTATATCAAGAGCAAAATGGTAACTCGGAAGATATTAGTCCCCCTCAAGGATTAAGTGGTTGTCCATCTGTGTCACAGACATGGGCGGGGTAGTAACTCAATATTTTTCATTTATAATTATCAAGGAGCAGGTCATGGGCGCTAAGAAATTAAAGGAATTGAATAGTGACATCTTGTGCTGCACTGTTCTTCATTCTATGTTCTATAGTCCCTTTATAGCGGAGTCAGGGGATATGGGGAGAATGGGGTACTGATTGGGGATGATCAGCCATAATCACATTGAATGGCGGTGCTGGCTCGAAGGGTCGAATGGCCTACTCCTGCACCTATTGTCTATTGTCTATAATAGACAGATAAACAACAAAAAATAATACATCTGAAGAATGGTCTTGACCCGAAACATCACCCATTCCTTCTCTCCAGAGATGCTGCCTGTCCCGCTGAGTTACTCCAGCTTTTTGTGTCTATCTGAAAATTAATACATGACAGGAAGGAGTCATGCAGTCACACAGAAATCAGTTTTAGAGTCATTGTTGTCCATTCCAATATTGTGAATGGCACCAAACTTGCTGAGTGGGTCAGAACCAGTCAATAAAAGTGGGTCAGTACCAGACAAACCAGATGCAGTGTAACAGATGATTAAGTAGCCAAATAACATGTTAGCATTTATAACTCGTGTCATTTAATGCCCGACTGAAATAACTTTGAAATTGTGTTTGGCTTTCGCAACCCCATTGCAGCTTTACCACAATAATTATTTTATTTAATGATCTGAATTCCAGAGGTGAGGTGAGATGGCTGCCCTTCAACTCAAGATGACGATCAGATTGTGCATAATATCAAGAAGCAGCAGTGAAACACGAGACAATGGGAATCAATGGGTCAATGGCAACCTTTGCACCTTATTTCACCTCCTTCTCACAGGTGGATAAACATATAAAATAGGTGCAGGAGTAGGCCATTCGGCCCTTCGAGCCAGCACCGCCATTCAATATGATCATGGCTGATCATCCAAAAGCAGTACCCCGTTCCTGTTTTCTCTCCATATCCATAAGAGCTAAATCTAACTCTCTCTTGAAAGCATCAGTGAATTGGCCTACACTGCCTTCTGTGGCAGAGAATTCCATAGATTCACAACTCTGGGTGAACAGGTTTTACTTCATCTCATTCCTAAATGGCCTCTTATTCTTAAACTGTGACCCCTGGTTCTGGACTCATGAGGAACATGAGGAACATTTTTTCCTGCATCTAGCCTGTCCAATCCCTTAAGAATTTTATATGTTTTCACAATACTCCAGGTGTGGTCTCACCAGGGCCCTATACAACAGCAGTAGGATGTCCTTGCTCCTAAATTCAAATCCACTCGCAATGAAGGCCAATATGCCATTAGCTTTCTTCAGGACATGCTGTACCTGCATGCTTGGGTAAGGGAATAAAATGCTTGAATAAGGGAATAAAGGATAAGGAACTGGCAACATGGGAATGCCATCAATTCCTCCAAGTGAAACTCTGCCCTCATTCTCACTCAGTAGATCAATGTTCTGCCATTCACAACCCAACAGCACTGTAGGAGGTACACACAATTGCTGGGGAAACTCAGCGGGTGCAGCAGCATCTATGGAGCGAAGGAAATAGGCGACGTTTCGGGCCGAAACCCTTCTTCAGACTGGGTTTGAAAGTGAGCATGCAGGTACAGCAGGCAGTGAAGAAAGCGAATGGCATGTTGGCCTTTATAACAAGAGCAATTGAGTATAGGAGCAAAGAGGTCCTTCTGCAGTTGTATATGGCCCTAGTGAGACCACACCTGGAGTATTGTGTGCAGTTTTGGTCTCCTAATTTGAGGAAGGACATTCTTGCTATTGAGGGAGTGCAGCGTAGGTTTACAAGGTTAATTCCCGGGATAGCGGGACTGTCATAAGCTGTGAGAATGGAGCAGCTGGGCTTGCTTCTTCAGATGAAGAAGGGTTTCGGCCCGAAACGTCGCCTATTTCCTTCGCTCCATAGATGCTGCTGCACCCGCTGAGTTTCCCCAGCAATTGTGTGTACCTTCGATATTCCAGCATCTGCAGTTCCCTTTTGAACAGCACTGTAGGAGTACCTTTGTCATAACTGCTGCAGTTTAAAAAGCAGTTATGGACGCACAATAACACAGTGGCTATGTCAATGATGCCAACAACCTGTGTATTAACATAATGAACAAAAGCTGATCAGATCTTGGGCCTTTGTAATTGCTACAAGTATTTAGACGCCCCTACATCCATTGGATACAGCGAGTGATTGTAAAATAAAACATGTGGAAGTGCCACAGATAATAGATGGGCACAAAGCATGGCCGGGTTACTGAATTAAAACATATTATATTCATATTAAAGTAAATCTGGTAGAATTGTCGCAACTATGGAGACTAATTGAACAGTGACCTTTTAAATCTGTTAAATCCATTTTAGCAAATAGCTGTTGCCAATAAGCTTATTTAAAAAAGCACCAGTGATTTTACTGAGTACTCACAGGTTTGGGATGAGCTTGTGAGTAAAGTGTGAAAACAAAATGATGACATGTCAAGTCTGGATTCTAGATTGCATGGCTATTCTTAAGATTTATCAGCAATTTACCTTCACCCAATGCGTTTTCTTTTGTTTTAATCATTCATCAGTTCATATATCTTTAACCTATCTGGACTTTTAAACATTCAACGTAGTTCATGATTCATCAGTCGAATTGCTTGGTTGCATTTCTCATTTATATCCAAAACCACATAGAAGCTGATTATATTTTCCATAAGTCACATTAACCTGGTGCATAGAGCTGTCAATATCACAGATGGGAGATGATCGGTTCTGGAATAAGTAACTCACTTGTATAATGATTCCAAAATCACATGCAAGGCACAAATGTCATCTGTGCCCATTATGTGATGATAACCAATGCTCTTATTTTAAATTATTTTTACAATTTCCTTCTTTTTCTAGTCATAGAGTCATACAGCATGGAAACAGGCCCCTCCACCCAACTAGTCAATGCTGACCGAGATGCCCCATCTAAGCTAGTCCCATTTGCCCATATCTGGTCCTATTTCTCTAAACCTTTCCTATCCATGTACCTGTCCAAGAGTCTTTTAAATGTTGTTATTGTACGTGCCTCAACTATCTCTTCTGGCAGCTCATTCCACATACCCACCAGCCTCTGTGTGAAAAAGTTGCCCCTCAGGTTCGTATTAAATCTTTCCCCTCTCACATTTATCAATGTCCCCTGGTTCTCAATTCCACTATCCTGGGTAAAATGCATCCAGTCATTTCAATGTCTGTTCAGCCAATCATGTTTTATGTTCTTCATTTGATTGCACTTATTCTTTCTTCAAAAATCTATTATTTGTGACACTTCCACATGTTTTATTTTACAATCACTTGCTGTATCCAATGGATGTAGGGGCGTCGCAATACTTGTAGCAATTACAAAGGCCCTCGATTAATAACACTAGACCTCCTCTTTTAAATGTTAGACCTACAATACTGGTATAAAAGCAGATATGAGGACTGCTTGCCCATCAGGCAGAGGCCCCCAATAAAATGACCTGGACTTATCGGCACAGCTTGCAGATGTGCAAAGCCAAGAATTCTTAATTTGTTGAATACATTTCCCATGCAATGTAAAATAACTGGCATATTGACCCAAGAGTAGAACAACACCTTTAACAGGAAAGCTCTTGCTCAAAAAGAACACCTTATAAATAACAACAAAACATAATTAATATCAAATGCATCCAGTCATTTCAATATCTCGGATATTTTGATGATTTTACATATTCATACTCCTGCTCACTACACACATGAGGAATAATTCTAACCCAGAACAAGAATTGAGGGCAGGGACATTGCTTGATGGGGAATGCAAAAGGAAAAAATGATTCAGTTAGATAAGTGATTGAAAGGCCTGTTTCCAGGGCTTATGATTCTAAATACTACTTTACATTCTTAAATGAGTTAAATCTATTGAGAATCTCACAGTAACATGAATCAAAGATCATTATTTAAAGTATATACATTTTAATCTATCCCAAAAGATTGCCATCAACCTTCACAGGTACAATTGCATGGTTTCCATCATCTCTATTCCCGACTATCCTAACAAACAAAATAAAATGTTTGGCTTGCAAGCATTATTTAGCTGTTGAAAAAGCCTCTGGAGGAATTTTAGTTTACATTAAGCTGACTACACAATTCAATCTATCAATTTTCTGCTTAACTGATACTGACTACACCATGCACTCACTGACTCATCTCCTGTGATGTATGGCTGTTGAAACGTCTCATTGAGTACATGTTGAGTAGCTACAACTAGTTAAATTATCAGGTGTATTACCATAAAACTATAGCCATATAGCCAGCCACATGCGGTTCCCAAAACCAAGTATGTTCATAAGGTCATAAGGTGATAGGTGATAGGAGAATTAGGCCATTTGGCCCATCGAGTCTACCACCATTCAATCATGGTTGATCTATCTCTCCCTCCTAACTCCGTTCTCCTGCCTTCTCCCCATAACCCCTGACACCCATACTATATTCTAGCTGAATATTTGAGATAATGTGAGCAAAAGACAAACTGCTGAAAGAACTCAACAGGCCAGGCAGCATCTGTGGAGGGAAATGGGCAGCCAACGTCTCAGGCAGTGGAATGAAGTGGGGTCCCGAATCAAAAAATGCCTGCCCATTTCCTTCAGCAGATGCTGCATGGCATACTGAGTTCCTCCAGCAGTTTGCTTTTTGCTCAAGATTCTAGCATCGGCAGCCTCTTATATCTGCATAGTACTGCCGATAACTCCAGTGTTCTTCTTTGAATGTGTCAGAGAAACATAGAAACATAGAAAATAGGTGCAGGTGGAGGCCATTCGGCCCTTTGAGCCAGCACCACCATTCAATGTAATCATGGCTGATCATCCCCAATCAATAACCCGTGCCTGCCTTCTCCCCATATCCCTGGATTCCACTAGCCCCTAAAGCTCTATCTAACTCTCTCTTAAATCCATCCAGTGACTTGGCCTCCACTGTCCTCTGTGGCAGGGAATTCCACAAATTCACAACTCTCTGGGTGAAAAAGTTTTATCTCACCTCAGTCTTAAATGGCTTTGTCTTTATTCTAAGACTGTGCCCCCTGGTTCTAGACTCGCCCAATATTGGGAACATTTTTCCTGCATCCAGCTTGTCCAGTCCTTTTATAATTTTACATGTTTCTATAAGATCCCCCCTCATCGTTCTAAACTCCAGTGAATAAAAGCCTAGTCTTTTCGATCTTTCCTCATATCAATCAATCAATCAATCAGTTTTATTCGTCACATTGCACATAAAGTGCAAGTGAAATGAATTTGTCAGCAGCGGTACAATGACAAAGAACACACAAACACAATAAAAATTTAACACAAACATCCACCACAGCATTCATCACTGTGGTGGAAGGCACATAAATTGGCCAGTCCTCCTCCATTTCCCCCCGTGGTCAGGACCTCAACCCTCCGCAGCCATTGCTGCGGGCGTCCAGATGGTAAAAGGACAAGGTAAAAGTCAAGGTAAGTCCAGGATCGGCTCTTCCCCACCGGATACCGCTGCTTCAGGCTGGTGTAGGCCGCAGGCCGGCGGTCGAAGATTTAAAGTTTGCGCCGCAGCCAGAAGCACCGCAGACCGCAGGGCCGACAGACGAAGCTCCCCTCCAGGGATTTGAGTAAAGGAGCAGGGAGGTTCTACTGCAGTTGTACAGGGTCTTGGTGAGACCACACCTGGAGTATTGCGTACAGTTTTGGTCTCCTAATCTGAGGAAAGACATTCTTGCCATAGAGGGAGTACAGAGAAGGTTCACCAGACTGATTCCTGGGATGTCAGGACTTTCATATGAAGAAAGACTGGATAGACTCGGTTTGTACTCGCTAGAATTTAGAAGATTGAGGGGGGATCTTATAGAAACGTACAAAATTCTTAAGGGGTTGGTCAGGCTAGATGCAGGAAGATTGTTCCCGATGTTGGGGAAGTCCAGAACAAGGGGTCACAGTTTAAGGATAAAGGGGAAATCTTTTAGGACCGAGATGAGGAAAAAAAATTTCACACAGAGAGTGGTGAATCTGTGGAATTCTCTGCCACAGAAGGTAGTTGAGGCCAGTTCATTGGCTATATTTAAGAGGGAGTTAGATGTGGCCCTTGTGGCTAAAGGGATCGGGGGGTATGGAGAGAAGGCAGGTACAGGATACTGAGTTGGATGATCAGCCATGATCATATTGAATGGCGGTGCAGGCTCGAAGGGCCGAATGGCCTACTCCTGCACCTATTTTCTATGTTTCTATGTTTCTATGATCCCCGGCATGGTAAGTCGCTACCGCGCTCGCGGTAGAAGTTGGTCGTGGACCGGCGGTGGAAGCTTCTTCTACTCCCCGGGTCCCCAACGTGAGATCCCGGGCTGTAGACACCGCGCCAGCTGGAGCTGTGCAGACCACGGCTTCAGGCTGCCGGCTGCCGCGGGCCAGCGAAACGGAGTGCTCCCCTCCGGCAAGCCCCAGCGAGGGCTCGCCCGCTCCACGCCGAGAGTCCACGCTGCGCCCGCTGCTGAGGCCCCAGGCGCATCTCCAGGAAAGGCCGCGCCGATCCTCGTTGTTAGGCCACGGGGGAGGCGACCTGGAAAAAGTCGCCTCTCCATGGAGGAGGCGACTGAAGCGGTTTCCCCCTCAACCCCCCACACAAAACGCACAGAGGAACATTAAAAACATACATTAAAACATACTAAAAAAACAAAAAAAGTAGAAAAAAACGGACACGCTGCTGACAGGGCGCCGGCTTGCAGCGCTCCCACTGACTATTGAACCATGGAATCATTTACTTCATGCTGAGGAATCCAGCAGAGTTTCAGTTAAATTCCACATTTGATGGAAGTGCTGCCTCAACACTACACTGAAGTGCGACCCAGGACTATTGTTCAGAAATCTCTGAAGTGGTATCTTCTAATTCAGAGTCAAGAGTGCTACATGGTAGGTATCACCAGGACAGATAATGTTACAGAAGATAGACACAAAAAGCTGGAGTAAATCGGGACAGGCACATCTCTGGAGAGAAGGAATGGCTGACGTTTCAGGTCGAGACCCTTCTTCACACTGGATAGGGATAAGGAAAACTAGAGATAAAGACCATTGAATAAAAGATATGCAAAAAAGTAACAATTATAAAGGAAAGAGGCCATTGATAGCTGTTTGTAGGGTGAAAACGAGAAGCTAGTACGACTTGGGTGGCGGAGGGATAGAGGGAGAGGGAATGCCGGGGCTAGCTGAAGTGAGAGAAATCAATATTCATACCATTGGGCAGAATTTTACAGAGTTCATCATCAAGATGGAGACTGTTGACTAAACCAGTTCAGAATTGACTGTAGCTGAGTAAACTAATTTAGCCTATTGCCAATGCTGAGTGTGTATTCAGTAGCAGCACCATCATGCACGATGCGTATTGGAGACACCATGTAAGGCAAAGAAGACACTCTCGGCCAGATGTTCCTCGAGCAGTATCAGGGTAAGTACTCTGCCTTCCACTCAGACTATGGTGCAGCTTTGACCATTTCCTTAAGTTGTGCTATGGACATATTACAAAGAGAGACAGCTTGTGTGAGAAGCTAGGCTACATTACAAGGTCAGATGCCATCTCCAGTGTAAAAATGACACAAAATCAGAGTCCCTTGCCAGTGAGGGAATCAAGAACCAGAGAACATTGGTTTAGGGTGAAGGGAGAAAGATTTAATAAGAATGTGAGAGGTCACTTTTTCACACAGAGGGTGGTGTGTGTATAGAACGAGCTGCCAGTGGAGGTAGTCGAGGCAAGGACTATTGCAACGTTTATGAAACAATTAGACGGATACATGGATAGGACATATTTGGAGGGATATGGGCCAACTGCGGGTGGGACTAGTGTAGATGGGACATGTTGGCTGGTGTGGGTAAGTTGGGCCAATGGGCCTGTTACCACACTGTATGACTCTATGACTAAATAAGTAATATTATTGATCACTTGGAAGTGGCTGCTTCTTTTGTTTGCTTGTGGCATTTCAGAGTTTCCAATCCATCCACACAAGCCAAGAAGGAAAATGCAGATCACAAAAAACCTCAATTGAAAACACCATGAACGCAAATATGTGCATAAATAGATTTAAACTTGCAATTAGTGCCTTTCTATGGTTGTGCAATCTGGATAGTGTGTAACTGCTTCAACATATCACTGATGGCCTGAGCCCTCCTGTATTTTACACTTTAGAAAAGTCACTGCATATATATGCATGATATTTCTACAGTCAATTATAATTAGCTCAGATTCAGATCACTTGCAGCACTGCACAGAGACAATAGTTCTGGTCATGAAAGTTAGTAAATTTGTTACAACTCTTTCATACGCTATTTATTATTTTTATAGTCCAGACACCTGTTATGTGGTGTTTCTAACAGCTGTCTTAGTTCTAATTTTCATTCTTATTACAATCTATATTTAGCACAACATTCCTTACTCAGCATCTCTATCTAAATTATGCTTCCATTCCCCCCCTCCCCTTGCCATCCCATCCTGTTTAATTCCATGTTACATCTGTTCCCTTAGGAACAGACTAGAATTAAAGGGCAAGTTAACATTGGAGAGAGGGCTCTGAACAGCCAGTGCTTACTCAGTGGTAATTAAACCTTCAGCTCAACAACATGGTCTAGGTTCAGCAGTCTGTTTCTCAATCTACGACAATGAGCACAATCGACCACAAATCAACAAGGGCAATTTCAAGATATTTAACTTTTTTAACTGCATTGGACTGCCACTTCATTAGAATGGATTTTATAGTAAAGACATCAAATTGTGTATGGAACTTAACGCCACTGCATTGCTATAAGTTATTGGATTTCCTGCTCGCAATTACATCGGAAAACAGCATTCTATTTACCTGTGTAGACAACTCCATTTATTTCTATTGACATGTTGATGCTGCTAATGCCATTTGTAGACAGGTTCAATGCAGTTTCTTGTCTGTCATCTGCTGTAGAAAGCAAGAAGAAGAAAATACCAATATGAGTGCAAAAAGCAAGATAACTGAGAGAGTAAACTAGAAATGATAAGCAGACTCTTGGGAGCTGGTAGCACTAGACTATTTGATTTCCAAGTTTCTCTTCGCAAATAAAATGGAAGTACGTTATTTTTCTCTCTCTTTCTGGAAGTGTTATCTATTAAGGTGTAATTGGGTCCCATGTGTAGAAATCGTTACCTTCTGTCTTCTGTTCCTCCTATAATAAAGACAGTCATACAGCAAGGAAACAGACCTTCCATTCCAACTCATCCATGCTGACCAAGATGCCTCTTCCAAGCTAGTCCCATTTGGCCCTGCCTGGCCCATATCCCTCTGTATCTTTCCTATTCATGCAGCTGTCTAAATGCCTTTTACATTTTGTTGTTGTACTTGCCTCAATGACTTCCTCTGCCAGGTCATCCCAGATACCCACTGTGTGAAAAAGCTGCCGCTCAGATTTCTATCTTCCCCTTACCTTAAACCTATGCCTTTTTGTTCATGATTCCCCTCGTCTTGGAAAATAACTCTGTGCATTAATCTTGTCTATTCCCCTCATGATTTTATACATTTCTATAAGATCATCTGCAGAAGGGTCTCGACCCGAAACGTCACCCATTCCTTCTCTCCAGAGATGCTGCCTGTCCCGCTGAGTTACTCCAGCATTTTGTGTCTATCTCCAGCCTCTAGAAAGTATTTTCATGACTTTGGAATGGTAGCATCTAATTCTGATGCCAAGACAATCTGGTACTTCTTACCTCATTAGATTTTAAGATTAGAATTACTAATGATAAATAGAGAGTAATATTTTAATTAATTACAGATAATGTAATGCACACTAACTAGAATATAAAAGCAGGGCTGTGATGCTGTGGCTTTATAAGGCCTAGGTCACACTGCATTTGAAGTATTATGAACAGTTTTGGGCCTCATATCTGAGGAGGGATGTGCTGGCATTGGAGAGGGTCCAGAGGACATTTACGAGAATGATCCCGGGGATTGGATTAGCGTGCGATGAGCAGTTAATGGCTCAGGGCCTGTACTCGGTGGAATTTAGAAGGTTGAGAAGGGACCTCATTGAAACCTACTGAATTGTGAAAGGCCTGGATAGAGTAGATGTGGAGAGGATGTTTCCATTAGTCAGAGAGCTCAGGACCCGAGGGAACAGCCTCAGAAAAATAGTATGTACTTTTGGAAATGCAATGAGGAGTAATTTTTTTAGTCAGAGGGTGGTGAATCTGTGGAATTCATTGCCACAGACAGCTGTGGAGGCCAAGCCAATGGATATTTTTATGGAAGAGATTGACAGATTCTTGATTATTACGGGCATCAGAGGTTATGAGGAGAATGGGATTAGGAGGGAGAGTTAGATCAGCCATGATTGAATGGCGGAGTAGACTTGGTGGGCCAAATGGCCTAATTCTGCTCCTAGAACATGAACGTGAAATATCCCTTTGCTTGAAGATGGAGAATCAGGAAGCAAAGGGCCTAAAGCCTGAGAATATTTTCATAGTGTGAGCTGATGGCTTTCACAGCTTTAGAGCAGCACTGATACTTTAATGCAATTCAGGGATCAGTGCCAACTGGATTCCACTACCTGAATGTCTTGTAGAAATCTTACATCTTTGCAGGACCTGACCTTAAACACACTGTACTTCGATACACATGACAATAAACTAAACTAAATTAAACATAATGTGTAATTACAGAATATCTTTATGAGAAGCAGGTCATTTAGCCCACGATGTCAGTGCTGACGCTTTCCTCATCCTTGGAAATTAATTTTTTACGTACTCCCACTACTCTTTCAGGCAGAGCATTACAGAACACGGTTAACAAACTCTTTGCACCAAGCCTGAAGCCTGAAGTAAAGGCACAAGATAGAGATGGCAAGCTCAAAGGTTTAGCCTGAAGAAGACAGAGGGGCAAACTATAGCAAGTTACTCCATTATCAATGAGATGGCTTGGTTAGTTATCCCCTTGGAAGATCTATTTTCAGGTACCAGTTCCAACCTAAGCTGACATCTGTTGGGTTTCCATCACTGGCTATAGCTGCCCCTCATGGAGTCCAATGGGATAGATAGTCATAAGGTCCTAAGTCATAAGTGATAGGAGCAGAATTAGACCATTCGGCCCATCAAGTCTATTCCGCCATTCAATTGTGGCTGATCTATCTCTCCCTCCTAACCCCATTCTCTTGCCTTCTCCCCAAAACCCTTGACACGCGTACTAATCAAGAATCTATCTCTGCCTTGAAAACATCCATTGACGGCCTCCACAACCTTTTGTGGCAAAGAATTCCACAGATTCACCACTCTCTGACTAAACAAATTCCTCCTCATCTCCTTCCTAAAGGAACGTCCTTTAATTCTGAGGCTATGACCTCTAGTCCTAGACTCTGCAACCAGTGGAAACATCCTCTCCACATCCACTCTATCCAAGTCTTTCACTATTTGGTACATTTCAATGAGATCCCCACTCAGTCTTCTGCAGGTATCTCACTCCTCCGGCTGCCTACTGAACCTGCATCAGTTAAACAGCAGAGTCTCAGGTTGATCATGAACCCTGGTGAAGCCTGTGTGGAGTTTGTACATTCTTCCTGTGACCGTGTGCGATTCTCCCAGGTGCCTCGTTTTCCCTTCTACATGACACAAAGGCTGCTAACGGGTTTAGATTAGTTTAGAGATACAGCGTGGAAACAGGCCCTTCGGCCAACCGAGTCCATGCCGACCAGCGATCCCCGTACACTAGCACTATCCTACACACCAGGGACAATTTACAATTTACAGAAGCCAATTAACCTACAAACCTGTATGTCTTTGGAGTGTGAGAGGAAACCAGAGCACCCGGAGAAAGCCCACATGGTCATGGGGAGAATGTACAAACTCCATACCGACAGCACCCAGAGTCAGGATCGAACCCAGGTCACCAGCGTTACAAGGCAGCAACACTACCGCTGAGCCACAGTGCCGTCCTATTATTTGGCAACTGAGGTGGATTGAAGGCTGCCAATGGGTATGTGAGAGAGTATGTGGAGGGATATGAACAGCGAATGTGGTTTATAAAATGGCACAGATGGAATGAACTGAATGGTCTTTTTCTGACATATAATACAATACAATACAATACAATTCAATTTTATTGTCATTTGGACCCCGTGAGGTCCAAACGAAATGCCGTTTCTGCAGCCATACATTACAACAAATAGACCCAAGACACAACATATTTTACATAAACATCCATCACATTGCTGTGATGGAAGGCCAAAAAAACTTCTCTCTCCACTGCACTCTCCCCCCCCATGTCAGAGTCAAAGTCAAAGCCCCCGGCGGGCGATGGCGAATTGTCCCGTGGCCATTAAACCACGCCGGGTAATGCAAGTTCGCGCACCGGGTCTTGGTGTTAGAGCCCCCGGTGCGCGCTCGCAGAGACCCGCCGCCATTCCAAGCCGCGCGGGGCGGTGCTGTAGTCCCCGCTCCAGGAGCTCTTCAACCCCGCAACTCGGGCGGGAGAAGTCGCCGTTGCGGAAGCCCCGAAAAGCGGTCTCCCTCCAGGTACCCGCGGGCTCCCGGTGTCACTGTCCGCCAAACCCGCAGTTGCAGCCACCGAATCTCCGGGGGTCGGGTCGCAGCAGCGTCCACCACAGCTCCACCCGCTCCGGACTCGGCCAGCTCCGCGACGGTGAGGTGAGTGTCGGCACTGGAGCCCCCGGTTTTCCTGTTGGAGGCCGCTCCTCGTTGCAGCCCCAACGACAACGGAGACCCGACAAAGAAAAGGTCGGGTCTCCCGTGCAGGGAGAGATTTAAAAGTTTCCCCCTCCCCCCCACACCACCCCCACCCCCCCACACACATACCCCAACAAAAATAACAAAAACTACATTAAAACATAGACATAAAATAATAAAAACGCAGACGGACTGCAGAGGCCGCTGCTGGCGAGAGCCGCGCCGCCTACCCTATATAAGCAAGTATGAGAATGAGAATGAGAAAAACGAGAAATGAATGGGGGAAATCAGCTAGAATGCTACATAAACTTTTATACAAAATATTTATATTAGTTTCAATTAATTAAATTAATTTTACAAGATGTGAATATGTTTTTAATGTTTAAAATGTAAATAGTTGTACTTTTAATTATTGTATGATAATCTTAATACATTTCAATATGTGACAAAAACATTCAATGGCCCTTCTACACTGACATTTTGACAGAAGTGGAGAAGGGATGGTGTGGAGATTGGGAAAAGGTGATGAATCTGTCGAATTATTTGCCACAGAGGGCTGTGGAGGCAAAGTCAGTGGTTATATTTAACCAACAAAATATACAGTGGATACACTGTAACCAATAAAAGGGTCAGATTGTCAATGTATTTCAGGGCAAAAGCTCATGCCTGTTTTTCGGCCTGCGTGGAGTGGATGAGGAGAGGATGTTTCCACTGGTGGGAGCATCTAGGACAAGAGGCTATAGGCTCAGAATAAAATACTGTGCCTTTAGAAAAGAGTTGAGGCAGAATTTCTTTAGTCAGAGGGTGATGAATCTGTGGAATTAATTGCCACAGAAGGCTGTGGAGGTCAAGTCAATGGATATTTTTAAGACGGAGATTGACAGATTCTTGGGTGTCAGGGGTTATGGGGAGAAGGCAGGAGAATGAGGTTGTGAGGGAAAGATAGATCAACCATGACTGAATGGCGGAGTAGACTTGACGGGCTAGACTTAACTCTGTTCCTATAACTTCTCAACAGATACTTCTTTATTCAATTAGAATCTGGCTTTTCTTTTACTTTATTGCCACTTTCCTATACCATATCTCTTGATTCCTTTAGATTCTATAACATCCATTGATGGTATAGAATCAAGACGTCGAAACAGATTCTTCTCAGCCCACTTGGATTAAAAATCGCAAAGGTTCAGGAATACCTAGGTGAAGACATGTCTCCTTATCTTTGTAAATGGCCAATCCAAATGTTGTGATTGCAAGGCTTTGTCCTCATTATCCCAAACTCATTAAAACATTTCCCCTGCACCCATTCTGTTAAGGTGTCACATAAATACAAGTTGTTGCTGTGGTTGCCTGCCTTGGAAGTATTTCATGAAGAACAATTTGAACCCCCCCCCCCCCCCCCCCTCCCATCACCACCTTTTTTCACATTACTGTTGTACAAGACATTGGTGAAACTGCACTTGAGTATTATGTCCAGTTTTGCTCATCCCAATATAGGAAAGATCTGGTTAAGCTGGAAGTAGTGCAGAGAGGGTTTACAATCTCATGGAGTCCGAATGGCCTTCTTCTGAGTTGTAAGAATGCATATAAAAAGTGATGGCTGGAAAGATTTGGTGGAAGGGTTGAGGAGTAAAGGACCTGTCCCACTTACGCGACCTTTACAGGCGACTGCCGGCACTCGTGATAGGTCACCGAAATTTTCAACATGTTGAAAATTCAGCGGTGCCCAGAAAGATGCTACGACTCTTTGGATACCTCTCAAAACCATTGGTGGCCTCTCACGACCATAGGAGACCTCTCACGACCATACGGTCGTGAGAGGTCTTCTATGGTCGTGAGAGGTCTCCAAAGAGTCGTAGTGTCTTTCTGATCGCCGCTGAATTTTCAACGTTGAAAATTTGGGTGACCGATCACAGGTGCCGACAGTCACATGTAAAGGTCGCGTAAGTGGGACAGGCCCTTAAAGATGACAAGTATAAAATAAAGGCAACACATTACGAGTGACACAAGGAAGGGATTTATTTGATTAAGCTTGTTGATGGAAGCAATCTGAAATGCACTGCCTGCAGATGTGGTGGAAGCAGGTTTATTTGCAGTCTTCAAGGGGCAACTGAATAAACATATGGTGGTGAAATATTTGCAAGGATACCAAGAATGTACAGGAGTTGCAACTGCTGAGTTGTTCTGAGCCGATGTGGACACAATGTACCCAATAGCTTCCTTGTGTACTGCTACCGTTCTATGATTCTACGTCAAATGTAAGTGATTCAGCTAAAGAAAAAGACTGCAGACTTGGGTCAAATTTGCTTTTTTTCAAGAGATGATGTGTTTCTGTGACAGATGATGACTGCATGAAGCTAAACTAGGGAAGATATGAATAAATCTATGATTTAAAGAGAGGAAGCATTCATTAAGAAAATTGCAGCGGAGTAATGTGTAAGAAGAACTACAAACTAAAAATCATTGAGGCACTTTGCTGTTATTATCAGCAAGAGTGCAAATGTGCTATTGAAAGTGTGATGGACAAAGCCTACATGACATCTAACACCTTATATTGTATTGTATTTCGACCTGATATCATCAATACAGGCAACTGTAGATATCAGTAATTTCAGATAAAATGCTTCTTCGATTGGATTATGATTCAATGTGAAGGATAACTAAAACATAATTTCTAAAGGCAAATCATTACATTTTCATGTTATCTGATACGTTTTCCATTTTTGATTTTCACATCAATTTTTGAGTCTTTGTTCGAAACCACTATTTATCTTTCTCCCGTCCCCCTCCTCCACTGCACCCCACCTAGACTCCTACCCATCTTTCCCCTCCCACTCTACCCTCCCCTCCTGCTACATTTCTCCCTCCAACATCACAATTCGCAAACTCTTCAACCCTGTCTCACACCTTCTGCTTTTATCTCTGGTTTATGTTACAATCATTTGCCTATCAAAAACTCTCCTCACCTGGGTCCACCTGTTACCTGCCATGCTTTGTCCTGCTTCTTCTACCTTTCTTCTCCCCCCCACAATCAGTCTGACGAAGGGTCTCAACCCAACAAGTCACCTATCCATGTTCTCCAGAGATACTGCCAGATTGCTGAGTTACACCAGCACTTTGTGTCCTTTTGTGTATTAACCAGCATTTGCAGTTCATCATTTCTGTATTGAAACTAAACAAAATTGAGCTGTTTCCAGCTACATCCATTAGGCTGTATGGAGGCTAAAAAAATCCTCTAACAGCGTAAATGCAGCAGGCATGAAAGACTGAGCGATTCTACTACAAGCCTGTCATATACAATTGAACTTCCTTTCGCAGGCAAGTCATCTAGGTGGCCCAAAGCTATCTTTTAGCAAGAAGGACATTTTGTCCAACTCAAGCTGGGAAGGATGCAGTGAAGATATACGAGGATGTGGGCAGAAATCATGGGTCTGAGCTACAGGGAGAGGTTGAGCAATCCTAGGACTCTATTCCCTAGAGCACAGGAGGATTAGGGGTGATATTATAGAGGAGTACAAAAATCATGAGTGGAATAGAACGGGTAATTTTACTTCAAAGTCACGTGAGTGACTACGTGAAGAACACACCAGTCCGCATGCGAGTCAATATGCGAGCGCAATGCGGCGGGTCGGAGCAGTTCGCAACTGTTCTGGCAGCTAAGTAAATTTTTCTTTCAGCGGGTCGCTCCAGAGTAGCTGATGGAGGCGGCCGCTCTTGGCGGCTGCCGCCATTGGAGCTCCGAACGGGAGCAGGTGGTCGATTTGGGAGGCCGCCGTGGAAGCTCCATAGGAGCTCAGTTTCATTATTGCGGGCCGGATTTTAACCACCGTGGAACTCCATTAGGAGTTGGGGCTGCTGGTGCAGCTTGGGAGCTAGCTGCTAAAAATAGCAATAGACGGTTTTTTAATATAGCGGCTACGTTTCATATCGCGACCGCGACCGGTAACAGCGACCGGTGTTAGCCGCGGCCAGGGCAGCGAATGGCTGCCATAGCGCCTATATAAATTGTTAAACATAGAAATGCTGCTGAGGCACCAAACGCTGGTATCAGCATATAGTGTGTGCTCTATTCGTAGGGGCTTTTTGATATATTACACAAATTAAAGAACTATGTCAAAATCTGAAGAACTGGTTAAGGTAGTTAAAAATAGAGCTGGCAGTTTTTAATAGCAGGTACACGAAAATGCTGGAGAAACTCAGCGGGTGCAGCAGCATCTATGGAGCAAAGGAAAAAGGCAACGTTTCGGGCCGAAACCCTTCTTTAGACTGATCAGGGGTGGGGGGACGGGGAGAAGAAAGGAAAAAGGAGGTGGAGCCCGAAGGCTGGGGGATGGGAGGAGACAGCAGGAGGGCAGAGGAAGGGGAGGAGACCGCAAGGACTAACAAAATTGGGAGAATTCAATGTTCATGCCCCCAGGATGCAGACTCCCCAAGCGGAATATGAGGTGCTGTTCCTCCAATTTCCGGTGTTGCTCGCTCTGGCCATGGAGGAGACCCAGGACAGAGAGGTCGGATACGGAGTGGGAAGGGGAGTTGAAGTGCTGAGCCACCGGGAGGTCAGGTTGGTTATTGCGGACCGAGCGGAGGCGTTCGCTGAAACGATCGCCCAACCTCCGCTTGGTCTCTCCGATATAGATCGGCTAACATCTAGAGCAGCGGATGCAATAGATGAGGTTGGAGGAGATGCATGTAAACCTCTGTCGCACCTGGAACGACTGCTTGGGCCCTTGAATAGAGTCGAGGGGGGAGTTAAAGGGACAAGTGTTGCATTTCTTGCGGTTGCAAGTGAAAGTGCCCGGAGAGGGGGTGGTACGGGAGGGAAGGGAAGAATTGACAAGGGAGTTATGGCGGGAGCGGTCTTTGAGGAAGGCAGATATGGGGGGAGATGGGAAGATGTGGCGAGTGGTTGGGTCATGTTGGAGGTGGCGAAACTGACTTGTTGTATGTAACGGCTGGTGGGGTGAAAGGTGAGGACTAGGGGGACTCTGCCTTTGTTGCGAGTGGGGGGATGGGGAGAGAGAACAGTGTTGCTGGGTATGGAAGAGACCCTGGTGCGAGCCTCATCTATGGTGGAGGAGGGGAACCCCCGTTCCCTGAAGAATGAGGACATTTCAGATGCCCTGGTGTGGAACGCCTCATCCTGAGAGCAGAAGGAATTAGGAGTAGGGGATGGAGTTCTTACAGGAAGCAGGGTGGGAAGAAGTGGGAGTCAGTAGGTTTATAGTGGATGTCGGTCAGAAGTCTATCACCTGCAATGGAGATAGTGAGGTCAAGGAATGGTTGGGAAGTGTCGGAAATGGTCCAGGTGTATTTGAGTGGCGGATGAAAGTTAGTGGTGAAGTGGATGAAGTCAGTCTGTTGTGTGCGGGTGCAGGAGGTGGCACCAAAGCAGTCGTCGATGTAGCGGAGGTAGAGGCCGTGGATGGGGCCCTGGTACGTATTGAACAAGGATTGCTCGACGTAACCGACAAAGAGGCAGGCATAGCTGGGGCCCATGCGTGTGCCCATAGCTACGCCTTGTATTTGGAGGAATTGGGAGGAGTCAAACGTGAAGTTATTGAGCGTAAGGACAAGCTCCGTCAGTGGGGTCATGGTCCAGGGGTAGGTAGGAGGAGGTGTCCGAGAGTTGGCGCGTGGCCTCAGCTTTGTAGAGATCGGAGCGCCAGACTACCATGGCACCTCCCTTGTCGGCGGGTTTGATAACCCAATCTGGGTTGTTGCGGAGTGAGTCGATGGCAGTACGTTCATGCGGGGAGAGATTGGAGTGAGACAGGGGATTGGAGAAATTGAGGCGGTTGATGTCGCGACGGCAGTTTTGGATGAAGAGTTCTAAAGCCAGAAGATGGCCATGATGGGGGTTCCATGAGGAGGGGGTGCGTCGGAGACGGGAAAAGGGGTCATCAGTGGGTGGCAAGGACTCCCATTGGAATCATTGGAATCATCATTGCCATCCTCGCTGGGATAGGTAGTTACCAGCAGGAAGCTGGTCTGGCATATAATATAATTTTTATCTGACCTGCAGGTTCATGTTTTGAACCAACAATGTATTTATAATAATCCATAGGCTCTCAATACCAGTATTCCTGATTGAGTGGCGGGTCGAAGAGATTGTGTTGTGCACTCTGGCGACTCAGACATGTGGTTTCAGTCAAAGGACTGTGAGGCAATTCCTGATTCAGCCTTGCATTATACTAATTTCCACTGAGGGAAAACGCTGAGTATTCGTGGTGACTCTTAGTCAAGAGTTGACAGGGAACTCGTATTCCCACATCAAAGGGAGACTGTGGTTTCAGCTCTAGTCATAAGGTTCTGATTATATGTTATCAGCGAAATATATGAATAACTAAATAATGCACCTTCCGCGGCAAGAGAAGCCAAAAGATTTCCGTCCGTATGGTCAATAGAGGAACAGCGGTTCCGAGTGCAATCAGTGACAGCTCATCCGAGGATGAGTGGTCTGGCCAAGGACTAGAGGGGTCTATTTCTGATACTTCTCAAGATTACCGAATAAGGTTAGCATTTGGCTAATCCGATCATGTGTTTAGTTACTCAGTTTAAGATGGATGATTGGCTTTCAGCAATTTAACTGATTCAGAGAATCGATCTTGAAGTTGCATACTCTGCCATATCTATACACACGAGGCACAGATTCTGCTGTTTTTGATAACAAAACCAGTGGTGAAAGCCAATGCTGCCTTACTCAGATTAAAGGCATTGTGTCATCGAGTTTTAGGTAATATGCTAAATTTGCAGCTGATAAAACTTAGGGGTTATCTGTAGATTCCTTTGGCAATATTAAAAATGAGGCAACATGAAATTTAACAGTGCCAATTTTGCCTATCATTCACGCCATGGTAAGGAGGCTGAAGCAACTCTTATTTACTCAGTCACGAGTGATGGCTGGAGCAGCCTGTCTTCTCGGGCAGCTAGCTCTGCACGATTGTATGAGAAGCTTGTGAACAACATATCTGAGTTATTTTTAAATGGAAGTAACAGAGGTTTGTGTGGCTTTCAGTTTGAGCCTAGAGAAGCGTTTATGTGATAGCACAATTGACATTGCTTGTGCTACTTTGTCATTCTCTATAGTACCATGTGGGATAATAAATGATTGGTTATTCACCCGTGGTTCACTAACGTTGTGCAGGGTGTCTTTTATTTGACCACTCTAGTGCGTGTTAATAAATTATAAAATTTGGTTGAATATGTCTGGATATTTGCAGATAGAATTCTGCACAGTGTTGCATGAGTTATTGTCTAACTCAACAGTCTATTGGGACTATGGTCCGGTTAAGAACAATGGCCATGTATGCAAGTTACCATCATGATATTAATAACCCATGTTTTTTCTACCATTAATGGTTTATCTGTTTAAGTGTTTCACACACAGATTGGGTTACTGCATGAAACCACAGAGCTTTGAATTCTTCACGTAGTCACTCACGCGACTTTGAAATAAAATAGAAAGATTAAACGAGAACTTACCGTTTGAAGTTTGATCTTTATTTTATGAGAAGTTGAAGTGAGGGAATATGTGCCCTCCACTCCCAACCCTACTTCTCATAAAGACCATTCGGTAGTTTAAGCTCGTTAATCTTTCTATAGCTTAGGTCAGCAACTATTCTGTGGTTTCATACAGCTGCTCTAAAGATTGACGCACATGCGGACTGGCGGGCTCTTCATGTATTCCCTCACTTCAACTTCTCATAAAATAAAGATCAAACTTCAAACGGTAAGTTCTTGTTTAATCTTTCTATACTCTTGCACAGAGTAGGAGAGTGGAGGACCAGAGGACATTGGTTTATGGTAAGGGGAGAAAGTTTTAATATGAACCTAAGGGTACGTTTTTTTTACACAATGGGTGGTATGTGTATGGAACTAGCTGCCGGATGAGGTAGTTGAGGCAGGTACTATTGCAGCAAAGGCAGGTGAGACTAGTGTATTTCACTATGTTGGTCGGTGTGGGCAAGTTGGACCAAAGGGCACTTCCATCGACTCTGTCACTGCAGACCAAGTACTGGTTTGTTTAAACATTAGAAAGGTAGCACGTCCATGAAGCTCTTCAAAATGGACACGGCAAACAGAAGCCATCATAAACTGGCTGAGTCCTACTTGCCTTTCTTCGAATTAATATTAGCATACATCGCACCCCAATCAGGTGGAGGCTCACATCAGTTGAAGATGAGGAACAGCAGCTGTTTGCCTTTCAACAGCCCAATCATAGTAGGCGCTGACTCTGGACATACTGTATGAGCCTTTGTTCATAATGTTGGCATCTGGATAACATTTTGCAACAGCTGTTGTCTCATGTGCATAAGGCAATCCTAGGGCAAACCACTAAGGACTTGCCTTGTCTTTGGCCTGTGGTATATCTAATCAATGCAAGTCAGGTATGAAATGTGCGTAAATGTTTCATTCTGCAGGACATACATCTTGAGTTGAATTTAGTTGATTGTCGCGTGTACTGAGGTTCTGTGAAAAGATTTTCTCTCACCTTGTTAGAAATTCAAACATAAATAATATAATAAAATCTGCAGACCACTTCACAGAAAAGCAAGAAAGGGGTTATACAACTGTCAAATGTAATTAAGTCACATCGGCACGGCATGAAGAGTTGCTGCCTTACAGCACTAGCGGCGCCAGAGACCCAAGTTCAATCTTGACTATGTGTGCTGTCTGTATAGAGTTTGCACGTTCTCCCCATGGGTTTTCTCCAAGATCTTTGGTTTCCTCCCACACTCCAAAAACTTACAGGTTTGTAAGTTAACTGGCTTGGTATAAATGTAAAAAATTGTCCCTAGTGTGTGTAGGATAGCATTAATGTGCGGGGATCGCTGGTCAGCGGGGACTCGGTGGGCCAAAGGGCCTGTTTCCACGCTGAATCTCTAAAACTGAAAACTAAAACTAATTGGCATTCAGGTGGATTTTAGTGTAAATTTCTATCTGATTATTTGGACAAAATCACATGGTGCTGCAGCTTAAATTTAATTGCATGGAGAATGTACCAGCACGTTTAGAGGAAAATTAATTTAATTTATTTGGTACAGAAGTTCATCGGAATAAAATAAAGACTAATTCAGTGAGAAATTTTTAGATCGATTTGAATTTGAGCAACTATAAATTGTAGGAGGGGCCGAAGTCTGAAGAAGGTAAAGCATTCCTTTTAAGGTCATTGGGAAAAAAATGAATTAAATTAATGTAGGTATGTTACAAAACATGCCTTCAGTGGCGCTGCAGTTCTGCCGCTGCCCGTGTGCGCGACTTTGGCGCCTTTGAGAGGGGGGCGGGTTTAAAATGCGATTTTTCTGCAGCCTATTCAAATCGATCTCGGTTAGGCTGTTTAGTTGCTAAAGAAAAATCTCTTTGACTGCCGTTTTATTAAGTTTATTAAAATTAGTGCTGGATCATTTCATTGTTAGAGTAAATTAAAAATCATCTTCTAAAGCCGCGAACACCGACAACGGGACAGATCTCACGTAGGGGCCAAGGCAAGGTAGGCTGTTTATTTTTACATTAAAAAGTACTTCTTAAGATGCCTTTAATCAAAATATTAAGTTGCGAGAAGGTGACTTGGAGCCCATCCGAACTGGTAGTATTTTTCATGCCGACATGGGGCTCAAATTCACTGCAACTGCAATGTTCCAAATCAGCGCGTTCCACAAAATCCCACTCGCAAGATGATTTAAATGGCCATTAATTTACAGCAATTAAACACTAAATTCCTTCCCTTTGGCCTATAAATTCATGACAATGAGATTTTAAAATCATGTTATATTGTGAATTCTTGTGTGAATGTTATTTGGACATTAAGGCTATTTAAAAATGTAAATCTTTTCTTAAGAAATGGATAGATATTTAGATCTAGTAATTGAATTTTGGAACTAGCTACAATTGGGTAACTAACTAATTATATGTTTTAATTTCTGGTCATCCAAGTAAGATTGTTTAATATTTGTTTCAGAATGCTTCAATCTATAATAACTGAAAATGTCTTTCAGTTCTCTTAATCTTTAAGAAGGTTATGGCCATTTGACTGTCCTTGATCACAGCTTTTGTGTTAAGTCAATGGAAAAGCAATAGGAACAAGATGCTAATTTCCGAGTATGAAAATGGCCATAACTTTTTTAATACTGAAGATATGAAAGTGAATTAGATGTCAAATTAAACTTCTTTTTATGCTTTATCTGATGGGATAAATTGCAGACTTGATTTTTAAAATCTCAAAATGTTGTAACATTGCTAATTGATGTCAGCCGATGTCTTGCTTTCAATACAATGAGAATTGCAAGGAAGATAGCACATTTGGGACTCAATGGAGACAAAGTGGAGATTAGATGAAAACAGACACTTGTCACACAGTCAAAGTAATACATAGTCATAATATAGATCAATTTTCTATTGCTGGGTTAACTCTTGATTAAGAGTTGTGAGGATTAACCAATTATAGTGAAAGGCCTCGATAGAGTAGACGTGGAGAGGATGTTTCTACTTGTGGGAGAGTCTAGGACCAGAGGCCATAGCCTCAGAATAAATCGACATACCTTTACAAAGGAGATGAGGGGGAATTTCTTTAGTCAAAAGACGGTGAATCTGTGGAAATCATTGCCACTGAAGACTGCACAGGCCAAGTCAATGGATATTTGTAAAGCAGAGAGTGATAGATTTTTGATAAGTATGGGTGTCAGGGGTTGTGGGAAGAATACAGGAGAAAGGGGATGGGAGGGAAAGATAGATCAGCCATGACTGAATGGCAGAGTAGACTTGATGGGCCAAATGGCCTATTTCTGGTCCTATAACCCATATACATGAATTAAATGGCAACATAGGCTCAAGGAGCCATATGATTTGCTCCTGGCTCCAAAATCTCATGTGATAGAGAATTTAAACACTACGAAAGATAGACACAAAATGCTGGAGTAACTCAGCGGGACAGGCAGCATCTCTGAATGGGTGACGCTTCAGGTCCAGATCCTTCTTCAGAATCTGAAGAAGGGTCTCAACCTAAAAAGTCACCCATTACTTCAATCCAGAAATGCTGCCTGTCCTGCTGAGATACTCAGCACTTTGTATCTATCTTCGATGTAAACCTATAGTTCCTTCCTCCACCTTAGACACTACAAATGTCGTCTATTAGATAATGCGGAGCTCTATAGCAGTGATGTATAACTGAGTAGAGTATCACATAGAAACGTAGAAAATATGTGTAGGAGTAGGCCATTCTGCCCTTCGAGCCAGCACCACAATATGATCATGGCTGATCATCCAAAATCAGTACCCCGTTCCTGCTTTTTCCCCATATCCCTTGATTCCGTTAGCCCTAAGAGCTAAATATCTTGAAAACACCCAGCAAATTGGCCTCCACTGCCTTTTGTGGCAGAGAATACCACAGATTCACAACTCTCTGGGTGAAAAAGTTTTTCCACATCTCAGTCCTCAATGGCCTACATCTTATTCTTAAACGGTGACCCCTGGTTCTGGACTTCCCAAACATGGGGAACATTTTTCCTGCATCTAGCCTGTCCAATCCCTTAAGAATGTTATATGTTTCTATAAGATCTCCTCTCATCCTTCTAAATTCCAGTGAATATAAGCCGAGTTGACCCTTTCTAGCATCATATGTCAGTCCCGCCATCCAGGGAATTAACCTGGTGAACCTATGCTGCACCTCCTCAATAGCAACGGGAAAACCTTGGCTGAACCTGGCACTCACGTATTGTGTCTACTCGCCTTACCTCTGCTGTTGATTTTGATGTTCATGGGGATCTGCGATGCCATGGCCAGCAGGTTCTGCTGCAGTGCCTGTTGCATGAACCTCTGCTGCTCCTCCGCCATGGCCAGCTTCCTCTTCTCTGGTGGTTCCCCCGAATCCAGCTTCTCTCGGAGCTGGTCCAGGGCTACCGCCTGCGCTGCTGCCATCTGCGACACTGCGGCCTGAGCTGCGAAGGCCTGGCTGGCGCTGACGTGGTGGCCCGCAATGCTGAGCGGGATGGCTATCCGATTGTGCCCCGCTGTTGACAGCGCAGATTCCTCTGGGAATGGGAAAGGTCAAAGAAAGTCAGCAAAATGAGGCAGATTGGTCCGCCAAACACGAGGCTGGCTCCCCCACTTCCATTCTTAGTGGAGGTCAGAGCTACGAGGTATGCAAGAAGGACAATAAATCACAGAATTATAATGGGGCAGGAGGATTCTTCACTTTGAACTCACCAGCTCCCTTTAGGGCCATTTTATAAAAATTAACAATAGATATAATAGAAATCAAGGACAGATACAAAATTCAGCAGGTCAGGCGGCATCTCTGGAGCAACAGAATTGGTGACATTTCGGGTCAGTCTCAAGAAGAGTTACTGATTCTTTTTCTCTATAGAGTCTGCCTGACCTGCTGAGTCGCTCCAGAGTTTGTGTCCATCTACAGTGTAAACCAACATCTGCAGTTCCTTCCTATACATATAATAGAAATCAAATCAGGGATCTTCAAACTAATGTGGAAACAAAGAAGTTCAGATGCTGGTTAATGCACAAAATGGTACAAAGTGCTGGAGTAACTCAACAGCATCTCTTGATAATATGTACAGGTGACGTTTCAGTTTGAGACCCTTCTTCAGGACAGTTTCTTCCCATCTGTCATAAGGCAACTGAACCAACCTGTCACCAACTAGAGGGCTGTCCTGACCTACCATCTACTTCATTGGAGAACCTCGGACTATCGTTTAGCAGACTTTACTGGATTTTATCTTGCACAAAACATTATTCCCTTATCCTGTGTCTGTACACTGTGGATCACTTGATTGTGATCATGCATCGTGTGTTTTGTTGATTGGATTGCATGCAACTAAAAAAGCTGTATGCTGTGCCACAACACACGTGACAATAGTAAACTAAACTAAACTAAACAAAACTAAGGCTGTCTTATTCAATGAGCAGTATCTGTGGAAGGAGAAAAAGAGAAAATGCAACAGGTCATCAGAACGGAGAACAGATCATCAACCTGAAACATTAAGTCCATTTCTCTCTTCAAGAATGCTGTTTGACCTGTAGGGAATCTCCAGTGTTTGCTGTATTTTCACATTTCCAATATCTGTTTTTGTATCCTAATTCAGATGCCTGATGGGGGTTCAAACATTAACATTCACTCTATCTCCTCACCCCCCACACCCCTCTCTGCCCACTTCCCTCACCCCCCCACCTCTGCCCCTCCCCTCACCCTCCCCTTCTGCCCCCCCCCCGCCCCCTCCCATCACTGCCCCCTCCCCTCACCCCCACCTCTGCCCCCTCCCCTCACCCCCCTCCCCTCACCCCCCCTGCCCCTGTCCCATCAACCCCCACTCTGCCCCTCCCCTCTTTGTCCACCACCCCTCACCCCCTCTGCCTCCTACCCTCACCCCCCCTGCCTCCCCTCACTCCCCCCTCTGCCCCATTCCCTCACCCCCCAGCCCCTCCCTTCACCCCCCTCTGCCCCCTCCCCTCACCTCCCACTGCACCCCCCCCCCCACCCACCCCCTCTACCCCCACCCTCATCTTACCGACACATACTGTTTTAGACACAGGGTGTGGTATTTGTTTTCCATTGACTTTCTAATGTAAGGGGAAAGCTTACAATTAGTGGCAAGACCCTTTGCAGCATTGATATAGAGAGGTGCATTGATGTAGAGAGGGATCTTGGGGTCCAAGACTATAACTAGCTGAAACTGAAAACACAAGTTGATAGGGTGGTAAAGAAGGCATGTCGTATGCTTGCCTTCATTAGTCGGGGCTTTGAGTATGAGTCAGGAAGTTATGATGCACCTTGATCGGACTTTGGTTGGGCCACATTTGGTGTATTGTTGTCTTAGCGCCATTGAAAAATGCTATCGCTGCTGCTGTTATCCTACTGATGGGTTTTATTTTATCACATATCACATTATTTATCACATTTATTCAGACCACTGGACCCATGCCAGTTCCAAAGAGAGCTATCCCATTAGTCCCATTTATCTTTCCTGTCTCTCTTATAGCTAGAAAAACTCTTATATGCCCAAAACAGTACTGATTTTAAGACTTTGCTAGCGACAACATTTATCTCCATGTCTGTGTTGTGGAATTAGCAGTCCATTATTGATGAAGAAGTGATTTGATGTTACCCGAGTTAATGAAAGACAGTACAGTAATTTGGAATTCCCAATATCTGCCTGATCTGATATGATCTGAAAGACAGCAACTCTGACAATTTCATTCATTCCACTCCAGAGATGCTGCCTGACCCGCTGACTCATTCCAGTGTTTTGTGTTTAACATTACAATGATAGGCAATAGACAATAGCAGGAGTAGGCCATTCGGTCCTTCGAGCCAGCACCACCATGCACTGTGATCATGGCTGATCATCCACAATCAGTACCCCATTCCTGCCTTCTCCCCATATCCCCTGACTCTGCTATCTTTAAGTCGGTCTTCTTTAATGCGCCTCATGATGCACATACTGTTTTGTAACAGGAACAGACGACAACAGTAAGTTGCTAAAACTACCACAAAATAAATGTTAAACATTGTTGCCATTTGAAGCAGTGAATGGTGACTATTCCTCTGGCTCCAATCCTCTATCAGTTCCATGCACGGCCTGGCAGTCTTTACACACTTGGGACTCGAAGAAGAAGGTTTAATTGAAATCATCTTCTTCTGATAATGAAAGTCATTGGAGTACAGGGAGGAAAGATTTAAAGGAGAGGGAACACTCTTTTGGATGACTGCATTAAGATGGGACAAATTATCTTTCTAATGTGCAGTGGCAGAGGGAAGCTATTCTGGTGAGGCACTGCACTATACAGATGAGGAAAGCCCCAGGCTCCATTTAATTTAGTTCTAACTTACTGCTAATTTAGTGCATGCTGGCTGGCACAACACAGTTACAATCTTGGCTGATGAGTCCCGGCTAAAAAAAACTATTTGTGTGAATGCAGCTGAAACATAGAAACATAGAAAATAAGTGCAGGAGTAGGCCAATCGACCCTTCGAGCCTGCACCGCCATTCAATATGATCATGGCTGATCATCCAACTCAGTATCTTGTACCTGCTTTCTCTCCATACCCCCGATCTCTTTAGCCACAAGGGCCACATCTAACTCCCTCTTAAATATAGCCAATGAACTGGCCTCAACTACATTCTGTGGCAGAGAATTCCAGAGATTCACCACTCTCTGTGTAAAAAATATTTTTCTCATCTCAGTCCTAAAAGATTTCCCCTTTATCCTTAAACTGTGACCCCTTGTTCTGGACTTCCCCAACATCGGGAACAATCTTCCTGCATCTAGCCTGTCCAACCCCTTAAGAATTTTGTAAGTTTCTATAAGATCCCCCCTCAATCTTCTAAATTCTAGAAGATTGAGGGGGGATCTTATAGAAACTTACAAAATGAAGTCAGCACCCTTGAAAGCTTTGTTAAGCATTGTCCCGCTCAAATGGATAATAACCAATTTAAAATGCTCTGAGGCAATGCCATTGGGAAGGGACATTTTTCATAAACCCCATATTTCTCAAAATCTTCACATACCTGTCCAAATGCCTTTTAAACATTGTATCCTCCTCCATCACCTCCTCTTGCAGCTCATTCCATATACACATCGTGCTCCATGGGAAAACACCTTTAAATCTTTCCCCTCTCTCATCTTAAGCACATGGTCTCTAGTTTTAGGAACTCCACCCTCAGAAAAAGACTATCACCATCTATGCTCTTCATTATTTTATAAACTTCTACAAGGTGGGAAATGGTCCTGGCCCATTAATGTCTCCTTAAAACTCAAGCCCTGCATCCAGGTAACATACCTGTGAATCTTTTCTGCTTTCTCTCTAATTTAATTACGCCCTTCTGATAGGGTGGCAATCAAAACAGAACACAATATTCCAACACACCTTAACTAATGATTTATACTACACTAACACAATGTCTCAACTCCTCTATTCAATGCCTCGGCCGATGAAGGCAAGCATGCAGTATGTTTTCTTCACCACTTTGTGCACCTATGTTGCAACTTTCAGGGAGCTATGCAATTGTTCCCCAATTTGTACAAGGAATTGGAAATGAAAACAGAAATGCTGGAAATATTCAGCAAGTTAGGCAACATCGGTGGAAAGAAAAGCTTTCAGGTTGGTGACCCCTTATTAGAACTGACCTGGTGAATTTCTCCAGCAATTTCTGTTTTCATTACAGATTCCCAGTTTCTATGATTTTTGCTTCATCCTCCTTAATCCATTTCTGGCATTAGACTGCTAAATTTCTAATGTAAAATAGTTGTTTCCTTTTATGATGCAATCATGGTTATTAACCTAATTTAATATATATTTAATATATATTTTAAGCTCCTTTATATCCACCTTAAATTGCTTATAATAATATCTGAACCTCTCCTCAATACTTTTCATTTGTTATTCTCTGGAAATTGAAACTGAAAACCACTTATCACATAATAATTTAAAAAAAAATACACACACTTTGGCTTAAAACAATTTGCCCATTATTTGAAAATACTTAAATCTCCCCATCACAGAGGAAGGAAGGAAGGTAACTAAAATGCCTGACACCATGGGAAAGAGAAAGAAACATGATCCAGGTTTTGCAGTCTTTATGCCAAGAGCCCTTGTTAAGAATGTACACTCTCGTGCCCAGATTCATCTTCATCAATGAGTTCAACATTTGGTACAAAAAAGTCCACAGAGTAAATCCATTGCATATCGGTAAACACATTTTAAATTATTAACTCAAGGATCAGATAATTCTGAGCGCATGGAATATTTTACCATGTCAATTTAGAAACAAATTTACAAGCCAATATTTCAACACTAACTTTTAAACATCTCATCAATCTATTATAACAGAACCTAATTATGTAAACATTTTAAAAAGTACCTTTTTTTATAGAATGTCCATGGCTAATGTGGCCACCATTATGAGTGGATATAGCTATGGTTGGCATCTGTATCTTCGGAGAGGATAAGATATTTGGTGTCCCCACAGGGGAGTAGTTAAACAATGTAGATCCATAACTTTGCCTCCGGCCCTCTCGTCGGTTACTATCAATAGCAGCCTGGAGCTCTCCAGGTGAGCTCAAACCTCGCTTTTCACATTCATATGGATATAGGTACTTCATGTATCTGGAAGGCAATTAAAAAAAACGAATGAAGTAACAAATAATTACAGGATGTTTGAGGCCGTACCTTGGTTACAACAGGTTTCCATTCCCGAGAACAGTTTGCAATCCATAACCGCCTCTACTTTGGAAATGAACAAAAGTACTGTGTGGGGGAAGGTCACAAAAACATGTCATAGGAGCAGAATTGGGCCATTCAGCGCATCGTCTACTCCGCCGTTTAATCTGCTTCTTCTTTTTGCGTATGGCGTGCACAGCCTAAAGTTGTAAACAAGTTGTTTAAGAAGGAACTGCAGATGCTGGAGAATCGAAGATAGACAAAAATGCTGGAGAAACTCAGCGGATGAGGCAGCATCCATGGACTAGACCAAGTTCCTGATCATCGAGGCTCAGTGGAGTCAATGGTGGTAGCAGAGACTTGGAGTACAGGAGAGAGGGCACACAGAAATGCTCCACTTCCTCCCTGCAGTTCCGTACCACCAGCAACTCCATTCCCATGCTTCCTGCTGCTCCCAAATGCTTGTTGGTATGTATGGATGGCCATGAGTTGGGCATTCATATCCTGGGGAGGCCATGCAATTCAAACTAATCATATTTCTAAATTTTCATTCATTTCTGGGATGACAATACAGGGCTTGCAGTATATTTTTACACCCATTGAACACCAAGCTCCTGGAGACAGGTAAACATATGCATGATACTAAAATGTCTTATTACACTTCCACAACGTGAAGCCATTATCCTGGCCTTCGAAATATCAATTGGACTCATAGAGTGATACAATGTTGAAACAGGCCCTTCAGCCCAACACTGATTCTGGAGAGAAGGAATGGGTGATGTTTCGGGTCGAGACCCTTCTTCAGACTGGGCTGGAAAGGATACAGAAGTTTCACGAGTATGTTGCCAGGTCACGAGGACTTGAGCTATAGGGAGAGGTTGAGCAGGCTAAGGTTATTCCTTGGAGTGCAGGAGGATGAGGGGTTATCTTATAGAGGTGTACAAGATCATGAGGTGAATAGAAAGGGTAAATGCACAGTGTCTTTTACCCGGAGTTGGGGAATCAAAAAACAGAGGTTTAAACTGAAAGGAGAAAGATTTAATAGGAGCTTGAAATTTTTCACACAAAAGGTGATGGGTATATAAATGAGCTGCCAGAGGGTGTAGTTGAGACAGGTACTCTCACAACATTTAAAAGACATTTAGACAGGTACTGTACAAGGATAGGAAAGGTTTAGAAGGATAGAAGGATATGGGCCAAATGCAGGCAATTGGGAGTAGTGTAGATGGGGCACCTTAATCGGCATGGACTAGTTGGGCCGAAGGGCCTGTTTCCATGCTGTATGACTCTATAACTCTTATCAGTAAAAACAATTAAGTACATAGAACAGTGTACTGGCCAGCCAGTGGAACGGGAAAAATCAATGGATTTCAGGAAAAAAAATACTTCTTCTAATCAACCCATCCAATTCTGGAATATAAGAAATAGACCGAAGGGATTCTGTGAATACATAGTGTACTGCACAGAAGAAGCCTATTCGGCACATCAGATTCATGCTGAGTGGCTCAGAACAGAGCATTCCCATTGCTCCCATTCCCCATCCTTATTTCCCTCTAGCTCTGCAACTTGAGTGAATTGCCACTTGCCGACACTATGGAGTCATTTACAGGACCGCATTAAGCTACCAGTACTTCTTGGGATGTGGGAAGACACTGGAGCCCCTGATGTAAACCCATACCGACATAGAAACATAGAAACATAGAAAATAGGTGCAGTAGGCCATTTGGCCCTTCGAGCCTGCACTGCCATTCAATATGATCATGGCTGATCATCCAACTCAGTATCCCGTACCTGCCTTCTCTCCATACCCCCTGATCCCCTTGGCCCCCTTAGAAATAGAGAGAACATGCAGATTTCACACAGACAGAACCCAAGGTTACAACCAAGACCCATTTCCTGTATCTTTGAGGCAGTATTGGACTGTTCAACAGATTTTGGGTCCATTTGTTCCCATTATTTTGTTTTTCCATGAAAATGTATAGAAAATAAGAAGGGGTAGGACCAGAAAAGTTTTCGAACTTCTTCTTACCCCTTTTGAACATGAACGATATTATTTGTATTATTTGAGTTACTTATTTGTTTGTTTTCCTTTGTGTTTTATTTTCTTTTTTTATTGCTTACAAGTGTATTTGTGTTTGTATTTTTTAACATGTTCAATAAATTAATAAAGTAAAAAGTAAGTATTGGTCTTACTTTATTATTGTCACGTGTACTGAGATACAGTGAAAGCCTTTGTTTTGCATACAATTCTGGTAAATCATACCATGTGTGAGTACATCAGGCAGTGCAAAATAGAAAATAAACAGAGTGTAGAATATAGTGTTACAACTACAAAGAAAATGCAGATTTTTTTTAAAGTGCAATGGCCGCAATGAAAAATTGAGATTTTTTCTTTAGTTAATGAGATGTCGGTACCTGTAGCACCAACTGCTGTGCCTATATTCAGATTAGATGGACCTTCTCTGCTCTTATCATGACCAGAACTTTACTAGGGTTATAAATAAGACCATACTTGACACATTATTCATTATATCCACTGATCAATTTGCCTTTTCCATGCAGGTAACCATAGCTGGAGATACTGTTGGATGTTGCATAATATGCCACTATAACTGACAGTGGGGTTAAGGAAAGACCGTTCATGTCGCGGCCCTGTTTCCACCAATCTTTCTACCACCACACACAAGAAGCACAAGGAGCATCAAGACAGACACCATTGGATGCAGATGCCGAGAAGTGTGTTGAGTTCTGGCTGGACAACTTCTAATCTTGTGTGTGGACTGGATAAGAAGAAGACTGACAGTGTTTTAGAGATAACATCCATGTTACAAAATTACGAGAACAGATGACAGGAAAGCACATACATCGAAATATAGGAGATACAAGAAACTGCAGATACTGGTTTACATAAAAAGACACATAGTGCTGGAGTGATTCAGCAGCACTTTGTGCCTTTTTTTTAACCAATGTACCTGCCTGAATATTCGCTCCAGTGACCCCAACTACAATCTCAAGTTATTGTTTTCTGCTTCCCCAAGTACAGACTCTACCTCAAGCCTCCTCCCAATGCAGACCACAGCCTCCCCTCCACAATTAAACTACACCCATTCAAGGCCTCCTCCCCATCTGGACTGCAGCCCCTATCTCCAAGTTGGCCATTATCATCCAGACTGCACCTCTACCTCACAGTCTTCCTTCTAACTTTCGTCTTCCATGCCTCACCTCATCACTTTCTCCTGCCACCTGATATCCTCTCTGCATCAACCTCAGACTAACTGAAGCTCTGACCTCAACTGTTCACATGGATTTGCGGCCTGATCGCACACCCTCCCTGCATCCAATTGTAATCCCAAATTCTGCCCATGGCCCAAGCTTTTCCTCACTAGAAACATAGAAAAATAGGTGCAGGAGTAGGCCATTCAGCCCTTCGAGCCAGCACCGCCATTCATAGAAACATAAAAACATAGAAAATAGGTGCAGGAGTAGGCCATTCGGCCCTTCGAGCCTGCACCGCCATTCAATATGATCATGGCTGACCATCCAACTCAGTATCCCATCCCTGCCTTCTCTCCATACCTCCTGATCCCTTTAGCCACAAGGGCCACATCTAATTCCCTCTTAAATATAGCCAATGAACTGGCCTCAACTACCTTCTGTGGCAGAGAATTCCACAGATTCACCACTCTGTGAAAAAAATGATTTTCTCATCTCGGTCCTAAAAGACTTCCCTCTTATCCTTAAACTGTGACCCCTAGTTCTGGACTTCCCCAACATCGGGAATAATCTTCCTGCATCTAGCCTTTCCAACCCCTTAAGAACTTTGTAAGTTTCTATAAGATCCCCCCTCAATCTTCTGAATTCTAGCGTGTACAAGCCGAGTCTATCCAGTCTTTCTTCATATGAAAGTCCTGCCATCCCAGGAATCAGTTTGGTGAACCTTCTCTGTACTCTCTCTATGGCAAGAATGTCTTTCCTCAAATTGGGAGACCAAAACTGTACGCAATACTCTGGGTGTGGTCTCACCAAGACTCTGTACAACTGCAGTAGAACCTCCCTGCTCTTATACTCAAATCCTTTTGCTATGAATGCTAACATACCATTTGCTTTCTTCACTGCCTGCTGCACCTGCATTCCTACTTACAATAACTGGTGTACCATGACACCCAAGTCTCGTTGCATCTCCCCTTTTCCTAATCGGCCACCATTCAGATAACAGTCTACTTTCCTGTTTTTGCCACCAAAGTAGATAACCTCACATTTATCCACATTATACTGCATCTGCCATGCATTTGCTCACTCACCCAACCTATCCAAGTCACCTTGCAGCCTCCTAGCATCCTCCTCACAGCTAACACTGCCCCCCCCCCCCCCCCGCCCCCAGCTTCGTGTCATCCGCAAACTTGGAGATGTTGCATTCAATTCCCTCATCCTGATCATTAATATATATTGTAAATAGCTGGGGTCCCAGCACTGAGCCTTGCGGTACCCCACTAGTCACAGCCTGCCATTCTGAAAAGGACCCGTTTACTCCTACTCTTTGATTCCTGTCTGCCAGCCAGTTCTCTATCCACATCAATTCTGAACCTCCAATACCGTGTGCTTTATGATCATGGCTGATCATCTAAAATCAGTACCCCGTTCCTGCTTTTTCCCCATATCCCTTGATTCTGTTAGCCCTTAGAGCTAAATCTAACTCTTTCTTGAAAACATCCAGTGAATTGGTCTCCACTGCCTTCTGTGGCAGAGAATGCCACAGATTCACAACTCTCAGGGTGACAATATCTGTCAGGATGGGAAGTGCAACTGGTCATTGGAAGGAGTAGGAAGGAACTATAGATGCTGGTTTAAACTGAAGATGGACACAAAAAGCTGGAGTAACTCAGCGGGATAGGCAGCATCTCTTGAGAAAAGGAATGGTTCTGAAGAAGGGTCTTGACCCGAAACATCACCCATTCCTTCTCTCCAGAGATGCTGCCTGTGTTACTCCAGCTTTTTGTGTCAAGGGTCATTGGAATGAATACTTGTCATTAAGATTGACAGGGTCTCTTTTTCCCAGGGTAGAAATATCCAACACTAGAGGGCATAGCTGTAAGGTTAGAGGGGGAATGTTTAGTGGAGATGTGCGGTGCAAGTATTTTACACAGAGAGTGCGAGGGTCTGGAATGCACTGCCAGTTATGGTGGTGGAGGCAGATGATGTAGTGGCATTTTAAAGTATTTTTGACAAGTGCATGGAAGTGCAGGGAATTGATGGATTTTGGATCATGTATGGGCAGATGAGATCAATTTAACTTGGCATTGTGTTTGGCACAAGCATTGGGAGCCAAAGGGCCCATTCCTGTGTTGTACCGTTCTATGTTTTATGCTTTAGATTTACATGGATTGTCGCCTTGTCGTGGTGGAGAAGATTGTGTGGTTCTGAGATCCTGAGAGCGATGCCGTCTGGAGCTATGCTCCTGGTAGGGTCACCCATGGCGGTAAGGTCGAGGGGGAGGACTCTGACAAAGAGCAATCCAACCAAGACCTCAATGGTGGAACAGGCGGAGGATGATGGCTGACCTTAGTGGAGCATCACAACGGCTGGGAAGGCGGATGAAGGCTGCAGCAGAAAAGGGTCTCCGGTCATCTTGGACTCCATGCCACTGGATCCTGACCCAGATCTGTCAAGGACCGTGTGGTGGCTGTCTGTGCACCAGTCTCCCCACGTTAAACAAAGTCATGCACTGGCGACCTCCAACTCTGGAGACACCCATGGTCAGCCATGATCGAAGGGGGCCTAAGGTCTAGATCTTGATTGCTATTTTACAATCTACTTCTCTCCCCTACACCTTCCAAACAACCTCTTTCCTCACTAATATAGAGAGATACTTCTGAAAATGCAGGTGCACACTCTTTAGTCTTGCTTGATAGTGGGGTAATTTGGACTAACCTCGCACTTCCAGTTTAGGTTAAACAACAAAAGATAATCTAACATACTGTAATATAAATAGGAAAGATTGAAAGCTCACATCATCTGAAAGGTAAGGATATGTTAATCCTTTTTGTGGTTTATTAAAACAAATCCATGTAGAAAATATTCAGCATAGATATTTATTTTACATGTTGGCTCAGTTGGCTGCTTTATATTTCAGATTTAAATTGAACATCTTTGTTTTGGGTTGGAACATTATATGACAGATGATTACTCCAACCTGCAGTGTTTTTAATTAGAACCTCCTCCTTCGAATTTAAGCAGCACACAATCTTCCTAATGAGTACAGAGAAATGTTCAAATCAATGCAATTTAAATTCAATTAAATAATAGCACTGGATTAAAAAGCTTTTATTGTTAACTGCGAACAGATTGTCGTAAAACAAGCCAAATGGTTTGCAACTGTTTGTTGGAGAAGGAAAACTGCCATCTGGCTGAATCTGACCCAGGATTCACAGTTTGGCTCTTAGCTGCCTTTCAGAATGCCCAAGGTAGCCACTCTATCCAGGTATAGTCAGGGCTGGACAGAAACCAATGCTGGCCTTGCCAGTCCCAGGGACACAATCGGAGATGGACATCAAATGCTGCTGGAAGATCACCAACAGTGAAAGACACTCTTTGGTCTGCTCGAAACTCATTGGTGTCCCAGCACAGTGAGATAGATGTTCAACAGGGAATGTTCCCGACTGGTCCAGACTGCAGGAGTGCATGCTGAGGGACCATTGAAGCTTGATGCAGCCAACTCCTAAGGCTCTGTGGGGGAGGACCACAGTCTTGGGTCCTTCCGCTGCTCGACATTGAGGGGCAGACTCTGGTGGCCCCCTCAAACAAGGGAAGGGATATTACTCCAGTGGCCACATGAGTGGCAAGGGAGTTTTGTTTAAATGGACTTCAGTAAGGCGTTCGACAAGGGTCCACATGGTAGGCTGCTCTGGAAGGTTAGATCACATGGGATCCAAGGAGAAATAGCTGAATGGATAGGAAATTGGCTCCTTGGAAGGAAGCAGAGGGTAATGATGGAAGGTTGCTTCTCAGACTGGAGGCCTGTGACTAGTGTTGTGCCTCATGGTTCGGTGCTGGGCCCGTTACTGTCTGTCATCTACGTCAATTATTTGGATGAGAACATACATGGCAAGATTAGCAAGTTTGTTGATGATACAAAAGTTAGTGGTTTTTGCAGATAGTGAAGATGGTTGTGAAAGATTGCAGCAGGATCTGGATCGATTGGCCAGGTGGGCGGAGGAATCCTTGATGGAATTTAATACAGAGATGTGTGAGGTGTTGCATTTTGGGATGTCGTACAAGGTCAGGACGTACACAGTAAATGGTAGGCCACTGGGTAGTGTTGTAGAGCAGAGGGAGTACAGGTGCATGGTTCCCTGAAGGTCGAGTCGCAGGTAGATAAGGTGGTCAAAAAGGCTTTTGGCACCTTGGCCTACATCAGTCAGAATATAGAAGTTGGGAGGTCATGTTGCAGGTGTATTAGACGTTGGTGAGACTGCATTTAGAATATTGCGTTCAGTTCTGGGAACCATGTTATAGGAAGATATTGTCAAGTTTGAAAGGATTCAGAAAGGATTTACGAGGATGATGCCGAGACTAGAGGGTTGTGAGCTATAGGGAGAGGTTGAGTAGGCTGGTTCTTGATTCCATGGAGCACAGGAGGATGAGGGGAGATCTTATAGAGGTATACAAAATCATGAGAGGAATAGATCGGGCAGATGCACAGAGTCTTTTTCCAAGAGTAGGGATATCAAGGACCAGAGGACAAACTGGAGGTTCAAGGTGAAGGGGATCCTGCCAGGATCGACCAGAGCTCCAGCAGCGGCGGGACAGCGCTGTAACATCGCGAGGCTGGCGATGCCTTACCGGGGGTCGCCGTCTGGAGCCCGGAGTGCTGGACCTGTGGCACCGACATCCTGGAGCTGTGGTTTGCAGAGCTCCCAACGCGGGCGGCGCTGATGGACAGCGCGGGGTCCTGCGACTCTGCCCGGCTCGGCCTGCGGACTCGGGAGCTGCGGGTCCGGCTGCGGGAGACGGCTGCGGGAGGCGGCTGATCAGGAGGTCCGGGCCGCTGAGGAGGAGGATGTTCACCGTCGGGGTTCGGCGTCGGCGTCGGCGTTCCCCCAGCCCGGCGTGAGGGCCTGAACATCGGGCCACCCGGGGCGGCGACTGCGGGTGCTAGGAAGGCCTCGACCACGAGTGAACATCTGGGAAGAACGGAGGGGAGGCTGGCTGGACTATGGTGCCTTCCTCACCTTGGTGCCGCTGTGTTATGTTGTGTCGTGGACTTTCAGTGTTTGTGCTTTTTTTTTTAATTCTATTTTATTTTTAATATGTTTTATTATTTATTATTATTTATTTATTTTTATTTTTATTTTTATGATACTGCCTGTAAGGGAAATTCATTTCGTTGTCTCTAACTGAGACAATGACAATAAATTTGAATACAATACAATACAATACAATACAATACGAAAACATTTAATAAGAATCTGAGGGCTAACTCTTTCACACAAAGGGTGGTAGGTGTATGGAACAAGCTGCCAGAGGAGGTCTTCTTCTTATCGAGTCCACACACAAACTTGGAAGTTGTTCAGTCAGAGCTGAACACACATTTTACGGCATCTGCATACAATGTCTTGCACCTCTTGTGCTTCTTGTGTGTGTGTGGTGGTGGAAAGATTGGTGGAAACACGGCCACAAAGTGAACGCTCTTTCCTTGACCCTGCCAGAGGAGGTTGTTAGGCTGAGACTATCCCATCATTTAAGAAACAGTTAGACAGGTACATGGATAGGACAGGTTTGGAGGGATATGGACCAAGAGCAGGCAAGTGGGACTAGTGCAACCGGGACTTTGTTGGCCAGTGTGGGCGTGTTGGGCTGAAGGGCCTGTTTCCACACTGTATCACTCTATGACTCTATAGATGTGAACACTACTGGGTATGACACTGTTGAGTGTATAGACACTGAGAATGCATGAAGAATTTTGCACAATTTTTGTATTGTATATATTTTCATTTTGAAGTTTATTTTTGCCATCAAAGCTTGTAAAAGCCACTTTCAAATGGCTTTCCGAAACTGTGCTTCTTTTTCTCTCCGCGCCCCCTGAAAATCATTTTGATGTTCTCATCATCGAAGGGATAGATAGGAGTTGCAGCCTCAAAAATATAGCCACTATCATCAAACACCCCCTGGCCACTCTCTCATTTCGTTCCTGCCTTCGGGAACAAGGTATAGGAATCTGAAAATTGTTTCCATCAGGTTCAAGAACAGCTTCTTCCCAACAACAATTAGACTCAAACAGGACACAACATTAGCCTCAATTATAAACTCCTGTGGATTGTATTTGGTCAAACAAAGGAGTTTAGGCATTTTTGTATGAGTATTATTGTTGTTAATTTATTGATTTTTTTCTTTATTATATATAATATGTGACTATTGTGTTTAATTGCCTGTAACACTGCTCTATAGATGAATTTCACTGTTTCATTGTAGACATATATGACAATTAAATACTCTTGGCTTTCTGCCTTCCCTTGATCCCAATGAGTGATGTCATAAGGTCATAAGTGATAGGAACAGAAATAGGCCATTTAGCCCATCAAGCCCAGAGGGTAATGGTGGATGGCTGTTTGTCGGGTTGGAGGCAGGTGACTAGTGGGGTGCCTCAGGGATCTGTGTTGGGTCCACTGTTGTTTGTCATGTACATCAATGATCTGGATGATGGTGTGGTAAATTGGATTAGTAAGTATGCAGATGATACCAAGATAGGGGGTGTTGTGGATAATGAAGAGGATTTCCAAAGTCTACAGAGTGATTTAGGCCATTTGGAAGAATGGGCTGAAAGATGGCAGATGGAGTTTAATGCTGATAAATGTGAGGTGCTACACCTTGGCAGGACAAATCAAAATAGGACGTACATGGTAAATGGTAGGGAATTGAAGAATACAGTTGAACAGAGGGATCTGGGAATAACCGTGCATAGCTCCTTGAAGGTGGAATCTCATATAGATAGGGTGGTAAAGACAGCTTTTGGTATGCTAGCCTTTATAAATCAGAGCATTGAGTATAGAAGCTGGGATGTAATGTTAAAATTGTACAAGGCATTGGTGAGACCAAATCTGGAGTATGGTGTACAATTTTGGTCGCCCAATTATAGGAAGGATGTCAACAAAATAGAGAGAGTACAGAGGAGATTTACTAGAATGTTGCCTGGGTTTCAACAACTAAGTTACAGAGATAGGTTGAATAAGTTAGGTCTTTATTCTCTGGAGCGCAGAAGGTTAAGGGGGGACTTGATAGAGGTCTTTAAAATGATGAGAGGGATAGACAGAGTTGACGTGATCAAGCTTTTCCCTTTGAGAATAGGGAAGATTCAAACAAGAGGTCATGACTTCAGAATTAAGGGACAGAAGTTTAGGGGTAACATGAGGGGGAACTTCTTTACTCAGAGAGTGGTAGTGGTGTGGAATGAGCTTCCAGTGGAAGTGGTGGAGGCAGGTTCGTTGGTATCATTTAAAAATAAATTGGATAGGCATATGGATGAGAAGGGAATGGAGGGTTATGGTATGAGTGCAGGCAGGTGGGACTAAGGGAAAAATGTTGTTCGGCACAGACTTGTAGGGCCGAGATGGCCTGTTTTCCGTGCTGTAATTGTTATATGGTTGTTATATGGTTAAGTCTACTCCACCATTCAATCATGGCTGATCTATCTCTCCCTCCTAAACCCATTCTGTTGCCTTCTCCGCATAACCCCAGACACCAGAGGCAAGGGACTCAGAGTGGATTGCAGAGACAGAAAGCCACACAATCTGATCCCATTGAACATTGAAGAGTCATTCCACTCTACCGCTACAACTGCCCTTTCTGTACCCTGAATCTATTACAAGCATGTTTGATTGTAATATAAGACACATTTGTGTTTACTTACTGGGTTCTCAAGGTGAAAGCAGCACTGGTAATAGAGGTAGGAAGGTTGAGGCCTTTGGTGATTTCACGCCAGATCTTCTTATTGATAACTTCCACTAAGCCACCTTTTTCAGTGACAAGCTTGTACAGACTGTAGAGATCTAACACCTGCTTGGCCATGATGGGAATCCGATTCACTGGAGTCCCTGTGTAAATTTAAAAAAATATCCACAATCAATTACATTAGCTTCAACAAATCGACAGACGTTCCACAGTTATAGGCTAATTAATTTGATTAAGTAAAGCACCTAATTGTTCAGTTTCTGTCAAAAAGGGGAAAAATAATATTTACTCCTCTTCTCAATGTATTGATGTTACACAGTTAATAAATGAAACAATTTCTGCTGCATTCAGTTTCAAATAATTTAAAAGGGGAGCAAACACGTAATATTGACCCTGCAATTTTATTGCAAAGTGAAAGGTCATGGATCAAGGTTCGCCAAATTACAAAAGAACAGGAGATAAGATAAACAAAGGAGTGATAAGTTAACACAATTCTGGAAATATTTGTCGTTGGATTGAGAGGGAGAAACCATGCCAAATGCTACCAAGATATTTAGCTCCATTTTATTATTATGGTTCAATCATCGTTGAATATTTTCTCTTCTGGAAATCCAATGCAAGTGAGCTCTGTATTATGGACGGAGATTACCTACTAAAGAAACTGACAGTATTGTGAACACAAAATTATGTCATCTGCACTTGTGATAGCACGAGGTGAAATAAAAAATACCGTGCTTATTTACTTTACTTCACAGAAATTCTGCAAAAGAGATTTTATTTCCTGTCTCTAATTTTTGGGTCAGAATCTTGGGTGAGATCCCATTACCTGACAGCTTGTAACGCAAGGGTCACCAGCATCCCTCATTTGAACTATTACATACGTATGCCAGGGTAACATAAACAACATGGAAAATGCCTTTTAAATGTGTTCAAATCTGTCGCTATTAGTCTGAGATATTACGCTGATGTTATCAGAAAGGATAAAGCTTGTCTGGTCTTATACTATGCACAAGTGCCAGCCGATCATTTTGAACAAGGCTCTTACTCGTAAGCAAGTAAAACGTTAATAAAGGTGGGCCCAAAATGTAGTAGTGTAGGTCTTGATGAAATTCAAAAGAAATGTAACTGTGCTTTGTTACAAATGAATTATCACAGCCTCTGCTCATCATGGTGGGTGAGTAACATCAAACCTGCCTTGTTAATGGTCATCCTAGACACTACTCCATTGTGGTTTAAACCTTTCAAATTTCAGATGCATTTGCAAATTTTGCAATCTCCTCTCATTTTCAATTGACAACCACAGTTGAAAATCATCATTCCCCACCTCACACAGTTTGAACTTTCTCCTTAATTGATGTGAATATTACTACGCATGCAATCGTTCCATAAATAGGTTAGCTCAGTGCAAGCTGCAGCTCCCATGAGTTACAGGGCAGAAGCCATCACTTGCCCTGCATTCTATAACTTTGTTTTCCAATTAAATATTTAAAAATTATGCATTAACCATTTCACAGATAGCTGAGCCCACTGCTGTTTGTGGTTAATATCAATGATTTGGATGAGAATGTACAAAGCGTCATTGGTAAGTTTGCAGATGACACTAAAGTAGATGTAGGATAGTGAAGATAGTCAACAGAAATTGCAGCAGGGTCTTAATCAACTGTACAAGTGGGCTCAGGAATTCCCATTAGAGTTTAATGCAGGTAAGTGCGAGGTGTTTCATTTTGGGAAGTCAAACCAGAGTGGGAACTTCACAGTGAATGCAAGGGCCCTGGGCAGTGTTGTAGAGCAGAGGGATCCAGGAGTACAGGTACATATGGCTTCTGATAGATTGGCCTTCATCAGTCAGGGTATTGAGTATAGAATTTGGGACATTATACTACAGTTATCCAAGATGTTGATGAGGTTACATTTGGAGTCAGTGTTATCATCGAAGAAGTACTAAAAGTACTATCGTGTATGAAGGTGGACAAATCTCCAGGGCCTGATCAGATCTATATGAGGACTTTGTGGGAAACCAGAGAGCAAATTACAGGAGCCCTGGTTTTGAAATATAAATTTCAAAACCTTAAATACAGGAGAGGTGCCACAAGATTGGAGGGTGGTGAATGTTGTGCCTCTTTTCAAGAAGGGCTGCAGGAAAATGCTGGGACCTATAGGCCGGTGAGCTTAACATCTGTAGTTGGAAAGTTACTAGAGAGTATTCTGAGGGATAGGTTATACAGGCATTTGGAGAGGCAACGGCTGATTAGGGATACTCAGCATGGTTTTATTCATGGGAGGTCATCTCACAAATTTGATTGATTTTTTTGAAGATGGCATTTAATCCTTTAATTTTAAACAGGTCAAGAGTTTCACTAAATAAAGAGGTGAATTTGGCTTGATTGTAATCATGTATGTTTTTCTGCTGACTGGTCAGCACGCTACAAAGGTTTTCCACTGTACCTCATGACAATGAATTGAACTAATTAAACTAACCACTACATTTATACAAAATCTCCAGATTTGATCCTCTTACCCAAAAAATAATATATTTCTATACAGGGAGTGCAATGAAGATTTACTAGACTGGCTCCTTGGAGTCCAAGTCTGTCATATGAGGGCTGATCGAGTAGACTAGGCCTCTATTCTTGACAGTTTGGAAGAATTTAAGTTTAGGGGTATACTAAGACAGACAAAATTCTTAGAGGGTTTCATATGGTAGAAGATCCTGCCCTTATTCATGTCCAGAATAATGGATCCAAATAAGGGATAGGCCATTAAGAATGGAAATGAAGAGAGATTTCTTCACTGAATGGGCAATGACCTGTTGGAATTTTCTACTGTTTGGGCTGCGGTGGCTGCATCATTGATACTACTTGATACTACCATGCCCAACATTGAACTAATTAGGGGAATGAAATGTATAGGAAGGAACTGCAGATGCTGGTTTTCACCGAATGGGTGACGTTGCGGGTCGAGACCCATCTTCAGACTTCTTCAGAGTCTGTAAAAGGGTCTCGACCTGAAACATCACCCATTCCATCTCCCCAGAGATGCTGCCTGTCCCATTGAGTTTCTCCAGCATCTTGTATCAGAGAGATTTCTGGATATTAAGCAGATCAAGTGATTTGGAGATGGGGCAATAACATTTGAAATAGGAGATCAGCCAAGATCTTGTTGCATGGTGGAGCAATCTTGAGGAGATTAATGGCCACTCCTACACATTTTTCCTATATGCATTGGTCATAAACCCAAAATAATCCCCACCCCATAAATCTGATCAATTTCCATGGTGGGGTTCCCCTCTAACCTTATACAACTGGCACAGCTGTAGAGTTGCTGCCTGACAGCAGCGTCAGAGACCTGGGTATAATCCTGACTACGATACGATATGATACAATACTATACGATACATATACGCTATAACTTTATCCTAGAAGGGAAATTGACGGGGGCTTGTCTGCACGGAGTTTGTACGTTCTCCCCATGACCTGCGTGGGTTTTCTCCAGGATCTCCAGTTTCCCCCCACCCTCCAAAGACATACACGTTTGTAGGCTAATTGGCTTGGTAAAATTGTGGGTAAGAATGGGCGATGTTTCGGATCGAGACTCTTTTTCAGACTCTGAAGAAATCTGAAGAAGGGTCTTGACCCGCAACGTCACCCTATAGGTGTAAACCAGCATCTGCAGTTCCTTCCTACACACTTAATTCGCATAATTAGTTCAATGTTGGGCATGGTAGTATCAAGTAGGACCAACAATCTAATTAGTGCAATGCTTCAGCACAACAACATCAAGTAGAACTCAATGATCTATTGCTTCAGACCTTGAATAACAGCTTCACATTTGCTCGGGAGATTGTAAATACTCAAATTGCTCTGCAAATATCATGAGATATGGAATGATATATCAATGCAGAAAGCAGATTATTGAACCTGATAATGTGTGTGTAAGTGGTTCTTTTGTACACTTGGCCTTTCTAATTAACCTGAGTTTAGCTGAGAGCAGCCTATTGTAAGCTGTGGATTTATGATAATACTGTAAAGACGAGTTCATTAAATATATGTCTGGCTCTATAATTCTTCATGTTCGCTGGGGTTTCCTGAAAGGAGAATTTGTAAATCACACTGTCGTGGAAATGATTTATTTTTCATTTAATGATGTTTCAAATTTCACAGTGAATCAAAATGAAACATGAAATTTTAGGTGTTTTATATTAACTGCTTCATATATTTTACATTATTCACAGTTGTTCAGAGAAAATGAACCTTCCGATATCAGCTGATATACATATTGCTATTTTAAGTAAATTCCCATATTTTTTGGCTCTAGTTTCCTGAAAATGTTTTCAATATGTTGGGTCGTGATGATGGGGGAGTGCGGTTGATATCAGAGTGTGATGATATCAGGGTGAGAGGGGGCTGCTAGTGCACCAACTAATCAGCTCTCCAGGTTTGATTCAACTCTACAGATGAATTCAGATCCACATCTTCCCGGTGATTACAAGAACAATTTACATGTAATTTAAAATGCAATACCTGCCCTTTTATCTCTTCACCAATATTAAGGAACCCGGTAACTCTTTTTCAAGTGAAGAATGAATTCACTTGCACTTCTTACAACTTAATGTATTGTTTTCAGTGCTCAAAATACCAACAATAGAGAAATGTATTTAGTTTAGATTGTACATTTTGGGGACTTAGTTTAGTTTTGGTTTAGTGACCCTTTGGCCCACTGAGTCCGCGCCGACAGGCAATCCCCGTACACTAGCACTCTCCTACACACTGGGAACAATTTAAATAAAGCCAATTAACCTACAAACCTTTGGAATGTGGGATGAAACTAGGACACCCGGAGAAAACCCACACAGTCACAGGGAGAACGTACAAACTCTGTATAGGCAGGATTGAACCTGGGTCTCTGACGTTGTAAGGCAGCAACTCTACTGCTGCACCACCGTGTCGCACACCTGATTGATGATATTTGCTCCTGGTGGAGATTTATTTATTCCTCTAACTCGCAAGCAGCTGATAGAGTCATAGAATTATTACTGCACAGGAGGAGGCCATTCATAAATCCTCGCGCACAGAACTGTACAGCATAAAAACAGACCCTTCGGCCCACAAGGTCTGTGCCAAACATGATGCCAACACCAACCCTTATCAGCCTACACATAATCCAAGTCTCTAGAAGGATGAGAGGAGATCTCATTGAAACATATAAGATTGTTAAGGGCTTGGACACACTAGAGACATGTTCCCGATGTTGGGGGAGTCCAGAACCAGGGGCCACAGTTTAAGAATAAGGGGTAAGCCATTTAGAACGGAGACGAGGAAACACTTTTTCTCACAGAGAGTGGTGAGTCTGTGGAATTCTCTGCCTCAGAGGGCAGTGGAGGCAGGTTCTCTGGATGCTTTCAAGAGAGAGCTAGATAGGGCTCTTAAAAATAGCAGAGTCAGGGGATATGGGGAGAAGGCAGGAATAGTGTACTGATTGGGGATGATCAGCCATGATCACATTGAATGGCGGTGCTGGCCCGAAGGGCCAAATGGCCTACCCCTGCACCTATTATCTATTGTCTATTGTCTAAATGTCTCTTGAATGCCACTACGGTTTCTGCCTCCATCACACCCGTCAGCTAGTTCCACCTACCACCTTTTGTGTAAAAAACCTTCCCTGCACATCTCCTTTAAACTTTGCTCCTCTGAGTTTAAAGCCACTGTATGTTCTCCTCTGCATTCGTTTCAACGTCTCCAAATCCTTCCAGTAATGGGGCAACCAGAACTGCATGCAAAACTCTCAATTTGGCCTAACAAAAGTCCTATAAAGCTGCACCAGGACATAGACATAGAAACATAGAAACATAGACGTCCTACTTTAATACTCTAGTTCCCTACCGAAGAAGGCAAGCATACCATATGCCTTCTTTACCACTCTGTCTACTTATGTTGCCACTTTCAGGGAATTATGGACTTGAACCCTGAGATCCCTTTGTACATCAATGCTGTTAAGCCATTAGTTGTATATTTTCTCCTTACATTCCACCTCCCAAAGTGCAACGCCTCACACTTGCTCAGAATGAACTCCATCTGACCATTTCCATACGCAAATCAATCCCAGAATCCGCTCTGCGAAAAAGACAGCTGTCTAGAAATTGGCGCATCCTCTTCAGCTCCACTGCACACATGCTTTGTTTGATGCTAACCACTTTTAAGATCTCCGGAAAAATATCACGTACGTAACCAAAAGCAGCAATGGCACTTTGCACACAAATTCGTGAGTGGGACACAGCAGTTCTCATCAGGAGCTTTATGCTGCCGTCATGGTTGCTGTGCTATTGTTGCAATGATCACTGGAAGCGATAGAGAGCTTGATGCACTTTCCCCATGGGAAGCCCTGGACAGGCACAAGAAAGGTTGCCATAGAAATGTGACACGCAGAAAATGGACATAGACATGCTGCGAGCCACAACGTTATTTCTTATGCAATTGATGCTGGCCAAATAATATTTTCGCTGAGGCAAATCATGCCTGAAAATTCTCCATTCCGTAATCCATCCAAGATGATCATTGTGTTATACATACGTTATTTCTGTGTAACATGGGTTCATTTTCTAGACATTTAAAAAAATAATATCTGTATCCAAAACTGGACACACCATGAAGTCATTCTATAAAGTTCCATGAAGTTTCTACGATGCAAGAGAGCTCAGAATGCAAGGTTGAAAATTAAATGTTAGTTTTCATAAACAGATACCAAACAAGCCAAACCAAATCTTTTCATCTCCCTTCATGCTTGCAAATGTAAATTTGTATTTAGCTCCCACCCACAGGAAAGCAGACTATTATCTAAATGGTGGCCGATTAGGAAAAGGGGAGATGCAGCGAGACCTGGGTGTCATGGTACACCAGTCATTGAAAGTAGGCATGCAGGTGCAGCAGGCAGTGAAGAAAGCGAATGGTATGTTAGCTTTCATAGCAAAAGGATTTGAGTATAGGAGCAGGGAGGTTCTACTGCAGTTGTACAGGGTCTTGGTGAGACCACACCTGGAGTATTGCGTACAGTTTTGGTCTCCAAATCTGAGGAAGGACATTATTGCCATAGAGGGAGTACAGAGAAGGTTCACCAGACTGATTCCTGGGATGTCAGGACTGTCTTATGAAGAAAGACTGGATAGACTTGGTTTATACTCTCTAGAATTTAGGAGATTGAGAGGGGATCTTATAGAAACTTACAAAATTCTTAAGGGGTTGGACAGGCTAGATGCAGGAAGATTGCTCCCGATGTTGGGGAAGTCCAGGACAAGGGGTCACAGCTTAAGGATAAGGGGGAAATCCTTTAAAACTGAGATGAGAAGAACTTTTTTCACACAGAGAGTGGTGAATCTCTGGAACTCTCTGCCACAGAGGGTAGTCAAGGCCAGTTCATTGTCTATATTTAAGAGGGAGTTAGATGTGGCCCTTGTGGCTAAGGGGATCAGAGGGTATGGAGAGAAGGCAGGTACGGGATACTGAGTTGGATGATCAGCCATGATCATATTGAATGGCGGTGCAGGCTCGAAGGGCCGAATGGCCTACTCCTGCACCTAATTTCTATGTTTCTATGTTTCTAAGATGACCTAACAAAACAAGATGGCCTTTTAATGAAACTAATTAAATTAACGGGGGTTCCCCTCTTCGACTATAGTTGAGGCTCTACCAGGGTCTCCTCTATATCCCGTAGCTCTGCTCTCACTCCCCATCCTCCCACTCATAACAAGGACAGAGTCCCCCTTGTCCTCACCTTCCACTCCACCAGCCGTCACATACAAGAGATAATCCTCCAACATTTTCGCCACCTGCAACAGGATTCCACCACTGGCCACATCTTCCCATCTCCTCCCCTTTCAGCTTTCTGTAGAGACTGCTCCCTCTGTAACTCCCTGGTCAATTTACTCCTTCCCACCCAAACCACCCCCTACCCTGGTACTTTCCCTTGCAACCGCAGGAAATGCTACATTTGTCGCTTTACCTCCCCCCTCGACTGCATCCAAGCAGTCTTTCCAGGCGAGGCAGATGCACCTCCTCCAACCTGCACCTCCTCCAACCTCATCTATTACATCCGCTGTTCCAGGTGTCAACTGCTCTACATTGGAGAGACCAAGCGCAGGCTTGGCGATTGCTTCATCCAACACCTCCGCTCAGTTCGCATTAAACAACCTGATCTCCCAGTGGCTCAGCACTTCAACTCCCCCTCCCATTCCGAATCAGACCTTTCTGTCCTGGGCCTCCTCCATTGCCAGAGTGAGTCCCACCGCAAATCGCAGCACCTCATATTTCGCTTGGGCAGTTTACACCCCAGCGGTATGAACATTGACTTCTCCAATTTCAGGTAGTCCTTGCTTTCTCCCTCCTTCCCCTCCCCTTCCCAGCTCTCCCACAGCCTACTATCTCCGCCTCTTCCTTTCTTCTTCCCACCCCCCCCCCCCCACCCCACATCAGTCTGAAGAAGGGTCTCAACCCGAAACGTCACCTATTCCTTCGCTCCATAGATGCTGCCTCACCCACTGAGTTTCTCCAGCATTTTTGTCTACCTTTGATTTTTTTTCAGCATCTGCAGTTCAATGAAATTAGATAATGTTAGAATACAGTCATTAAATTATTTTAGCAAATTCACCTCTTCATTTAGTGAAGCGCTTGATCTGTTTAAAAGTAAAGGATTAACTGCCCTTGCTAAAACCACACTCAGGGGAATTGTAGATAGATATTGCTAGAAGTGTGTACATATCATTTAACATTTGTGGAGAGAGAAACAATTAAATATGTTTTTCGATAAAGAATTATTGGCCAAAAATGTTAGCTTGTTTTTTTTCTTCACCTATGCTGATTAATGTTGACCATTTAGTTTAGTTTAGTTTATTTATTGTCACATGTATCGAGGTACAGTGAAAAGGTTTTGTTGTGTGCTAACCAGTCAGCGGAAAGGCTATACATGATTACAATCAAGCCAACCACAGTGGACAGATACATGATAAAGGGAATAATGTGAATAACCTTTCGTGCTAGATAAAGTCCGATAATGTCTGATTAAAGATATTCAGAGTGTCTCCAATGAGGCAGATAGTAGCTCGGGACTGCTCTCTCATTGTTGATAGGATGGTTCAGTTGTTTTTATTTCAAATTAACATCATCTGCAAAATTTTACCTTTGGAATTTTCCTTATTCTCTTTTGATATAGAAGGAAGGCATTTGGCCTTTCAAGTCTATGGCTGACAAATATCAGGTCAAGTTTGGATATTGCGTAAGTCCCATTGTAGATCAAATTACCAGTGAGGTTGAAAATGAAAATGGAATTATTAACGTAATACCAATCTAGTGTAATGAAAAATGACACTACCTCAAGACACTCCCGCATGGCCTATGCAAAAGGACTCAAATATATGACTAATACATTTAGTTTCAGAATAGCCCGTGGGCACACAGCAGCGTAGTGGTAGAGCTACTGCCTTACAGTGCCAGAGACCCGGGTTCAATCCTGACAAATGCCCCTGTCCCACTTTGGAAACCTGAACGGAAACCCCTGGAGACTTTGCGCCCCACTCAAGGTTTCCGTGTGGTTCCCGGAGGTTGCAGGTGGTTGCCGGAGGTTGCAGGTAGTGGAAGCAGGTAGGGAGACTGACAAAAGCCACCTGCAACCTCCCGGAACCGCACGGAAACCTTGGGTGGGGCACAAAGCCTCCAGAGGTTTCCGTTCAGGTTTCCTAAGTGGGACAGGGGCATAAGGGTGCTGTCTGTATGGAGTTTGTATTTTCCATCTGAGACCTGCGTGGGTCTTCTCCGAAATCGTCGGTTTCCTCCCACACTCCAAAGACACACAGGTTTGTAGGTTAATAGGCTTGGTAAAAAGGAAAATTGTCCCTAGTGAGTGTAGGGTAGTGTTAGTGTGCGGCGATCGCTGGTCATCACGGACTCGGAGGGCCGAAGAGCATGTTTCCGCACTGTATCTCTAAACTAAATCACTAAACTTAAACTAATAACTGCTTTTACAGATGAACTTGATTAAGCTTTGGCATCAATATTAAAATTAATTCTCCTGAATAATATCATATGTTCACCTTGTTTCTTTGAGCGGCCTGAAGACAGCCATTCAATGCTGAGCAGTTCACCTCTGATTTACTCCCGTAGTTAGTTCAGTTTAGTTTCTTATTATTTTTTTTATTTTTTTTTATTTAATTCTTTATTTCGAACAGAATAAAAGAATTAAAAGCAAATGTGAAACAACATACAAAAAACAAAACAAGAATATTTATAAAGTGTCATAAACGATATCTATAAATAAATGAAATCGTATGTGTCCAAAAAGGAGCAGGAAGAAGCCAAAGCATATTAATTCCCACCCCTTATTCAACTGCTTATAATTATCTTATACAAATTGAGCAGCTATATGTACACCAGCAGCTATATGTACACCAAATTATTTACATTTATACACTAATCAAATATTTACAAAGCCATACAAAAAAAAGAGAGAAAAAAAGAAAAAAGAAAAGAAAAAAACCTTCATATACTATACAGTATCTCTTAGTCATATATACAACTTTAACACGTTAGGTTTTGTCTAGTGTACTGTAATATGGTGTAAAAAGATGTAGAGATTGGATGGCGGTTTACTCAAAGGGGTAGGGTTGGATGGCTACAGTTAAATCGTGAAATTAGGAAAGTGAGCACTGTTCTGTTTGTAAAGTGGATTAAGAAGGGAGCTAATACGGCTATTGGTTTAGTATTGTCGTGTGTGAGATTTAATGAAAAATGTTTGGAATGCTGTCCAGGTAAATCATATCGTACATGATTGCAGCTGGTCATGCAAAATGAGAAAGGGTAGAGTATGCAGGATATAGCCTTACAGCCACAGAGAGAGTGAAGATATGAAAAAAAGTGCAAGGGCCATGACAAGGTGGATTGGAGGATAGATAATCCATCTTTCAAAATGGTGAGAGGTTGAATTGATGAAGAAGAGTGATTTCTGCTGGTGAATAGTTCAATAACTACCAGCTGTCGATTTAGTAGAAAAGTGGGGTGGGGGGATGGGAATGAAGATACTTTTTTTTCACTCAAGAACATTATGTGGTCTGGATTACAGTTTCTCTAAATATAATGGTGGATGATTTTAAATAGTTTAAAAGGTACTTCAAGACTATCGAGTGCTGGACAGAGAATGGGCAAATGGGACTACAAATTAGGCAGACTCGGCGGGACGAAGGGCCTGTTTCCACGCTGTATCTCTAAAGTCTAAAGGAAAGACTAAAGACCAAACATGGCAAATCTTCAAAGATCCAGCACAACCATGACAAGCAGAATAATGCTCTGTCTGTCATCCTGGTAATCCTGGTATTTAATTGTAAAACTCTATTAGGATGAAGCAGTTAATGAAGCTGATTTACACTATTTGCAGTGATTTGGATATGCTAATTACACTTAATTCAATGGACTCAGATCATTCCAATTTAAACTCACTGGCATGTTGAGTAAAACAAGGTGGTGTCATTTTCTGGTTGCAGGAGATTTCAAACTGGGTTTTTATTTTCTGGCTCAATGGGTCAATTGGGAATACATTCTTAGAATGACATGATCTACATGCAGAAATGAGTTGGAAATCCATGTTTGCAGAGTTTTCTTTAACTTCTGTGCTTCAGTGCAAATGCATTAGATAAATCCAATTGAATGTGTGAAAGCAAGTGGTATAAAATCAATACTTCACTGAAATGGATGTAGTTTTACCGAATTGAAACTGCACTTTTTACTCTAACAGTTTTTTATTGAAAGTAATACATTTTTATTTTAGCCAATTCACATTCAGTGCGAATATCAATTTTGCTTCCTTAAAATAATCTATTTATTCTATTTCCCTCATAACATCATCCAATTTTATCTGTTGCTAATGAAAAAGTGTAAATCTTAAATTAGGATTTCTCTGGCATATCGACTGGTCAATAAAATAATTATGTCATTAATAAATGACATAAGCACTTCACAAATGTGTTTTGGTGGATGGTTTGTTGTATTCAGAGCTATGTTTTCAAAGCTACTTGTAGAAAAAGAATCGATCAATTCCTACTGGTGATGTTCCTCCAAACTGCCTAGATAGTCAGAACTTTTTTCCCAAAATAGAAATATCAAATACTGGAGGGTATAGTTTTAAGATGACAGAGGCAAAGTTTAAAGGAGATGTTTTTACACAGAGGGCAGTGAGTGCCTGAAACATGTTACCAGGGGTGGAAGCAGATACTTTATGATAGTGGTATTTAATAGACTTTTGTATAAGCGCATGGATATGCAGGGAATGGAAGGATATGGATTACGTGCAGGCAAATAAGGGTTAGTCTTGGATTCATTTTCTGCACAGACATTGTGTTCTGAGGTGTCTGTTCCTGTGTTGTACAGTTCTATGTTCCATAAATCAGAAGTATCTGCCACTAGTTTAGTTTGAATATAGGATTTGAGTATAGGAACAGGGAGTATGGGAGCAGGGAGGTTCTACTGCAGTTGTACAGGGTCTTGGTGAGACCACACCTGGAGTATTGCGTACAGTTTTGGTCTCCTAATCTGAGGAAGGACATTCTTGCCATAGAGGGAGTACAGAGAAGGTTCACCAGACTGATCCCTGGGATGTCAGGACTTTCATATGAAGAAAGACTGGATAGACTCGGTTTGTACTCGCTAGAATTTAGAAGATTGAGGGGGGATCTTATAGAAACTTACAAAATTCTTAAGGGGTTGGACAGGCTAGATGCAGGAAGATTGTTCCCGATGTTGGGGAAGTCCAGAACAAGGGGTCACAGTTTAAGGATAAGGGGGAAATCTTTTAGGACCGAGATGAGGAAAACATTTTTCACACAGAGAGTGGTGAATCTCTGGAATTCTCTGCCACAGAAGGTAATTGAGGCCAGTTCATTGGCTATATTTAAGAGGGAGTTAGATGTGGCCCTTGTGGCTAAAGGGATCAGGGTGTATGGAGAGAAGGCAGGTCCAGGATACTGAGTTGGATGATCAGCCATGATCATATTGAATGGCGGTGCAGGCTCGAAGGGCCGAATGGCCTACTCCTGCACCTATTTTCTATGTTTCTATGTTTAGAGATACAGCACGGAAACAGGCCCTTTGGCCCACCGAGTCCGCACTGACCAGCGTTCCCCGCATATTAACCCTACCCTACACACACTAGGGACAATTTCACATTTACACCAAGTAAATTAACCGACAAACCTGCACGTCTACGGAGTGTGGGAGGAAATCGAAGGTCTTGAAGAAAACCCACGCAGATTATGGGGAGAACGTACAACAGACAGGCACCCGTAGTCAACACTGTTAGGCAGTAGCTCTCCTGCGGATGCTGGGACAATTGAAACTTTAAATAAATCGAGTTGAATTCTGTTTGATAAATGAGGGTAATCTGTGATAACAAAACAAATACAGATAAATGGGGTGTAGATGTAAATTAACCCTGACATGGCAGAACAGACTCCTTTGTTTTTTTCTCCAGAGATGCTGCCTGACCCGTTGAGTTACTCCTGCACCATGTGCCAATCTTCGGTATGTACCAGCATCTACAGTTCCATTCTACATATCCATTGGTTTTATGACAGACTATGATTCAATGCTTCTGAATGCAAGGTCCCCTCTCTCCAATTGAGCCATTTACAAGTTTATAGATACATGATAAGGGAATAACGTTCAGTGCAAGGTAAAACCAATAAAGTCCAACCAAAGATAGCCCAAGGGCCCAATGAGGGAGATAGTAGTTCAGGATTGATCTCTAGTTATGGTAGGATGATTCAGATGCCTGATGATAGCCGGGAATCATGTACTGTATGTCTTAATGCTGACTGGTTAACATGAAACAAAAGCTTTTCACTGTATCTCAGTACAAGTTACAATAAAATGAACTCAACTCAGTCCATTTTCTCACTGTTTCCATTCAACTTTCATTGTGATTATGAAGTCAGATTGCTCAAATGAACAGCACCGATGATTTCATTAGTTATCCATCTGCAGATGAGCTGAGTCAGGAGCAGACATTCTAAACGCCCGATTCAGTAACTAGTGATAGATATTATCAATCTGTCAAGTAGAATGGTAATCACATGAGTGAGACAAGCAGTTATCCAATCAGCAATACTGCTTGATTAATCTTGGAACAAAAACCTGGATATACTGGGAAGCATGTTAAGGGCTTAGACACATTAGAGGCAGGAAACATGTTCCCGATGTTGGGGGAGTCCAGAACCAGGGGCTACAGTTTAAGAATAAGGAGTAAGCCATTTAAAACAGAGACGAGGAAACACTTTTTCTCACAGAGAGCGATGAGTCTGTGGAATTCTCTGCCTCAGAGGGCGGTGGAGGCAGGTTCTCTGGATGCTTTCAAGAGAGAGCTAGATAGGGCTCTTAAGAATTGCAGAGTCAGGGGATACAGGGAGAAGGCAGGAACGGGGTACTGATTGGGGATAATCAGCCATGATCACAATGAATGGTGGTGCTGGCTCGAAGGGCTAAATGGCCTACTCCTGCACCTATTGTCTATTGTCATGGGAGGAGATTTTTGCATCATTGTTAGCCCTAGGTGAGGTGTCAGTAGACTGGTGGAGTGCTAATTTGATTTAGTTTTAGTTTAGTTTAGAGATATAGCGTGCAAACAGGTCCTTCGGTCCACCAAGTCCATGTTGACCATCGATCATTCATTCATACTAGTTCTATCTTATCCCACTTTCACATCCACTTCCCGTGCATCAGGGGCAATAGACAATAGACAACAGACAATAAACAATAGACACTAGGTGCAGGAGTAAGCCATTTGGCCCTTCGAGCCAGCACCACCATTCAATGTGATCATGGCTGAAGGAGAGGGGGTAGAGAGGAGGGTAGAGAGGGAGGGTAGAGAGGGCGGGGGGTAGAGAGGGGGAAGGGGGTAGAGGGGGAGGCGGTGGAGGGGGAGGGGTAGAAGTGGAGGGGGAAGAAAGGGAGGGGGGGGTGTTGGCTTGGAGGTGTGAACAACCTGGTGGGAGTGTGAATAACCAGGGGGTGGGGGGGGGGGGGGGGGGGGGGAGTGTGAATAACCCGAGGGGGGGGGGGGGGGGGTGTGGGGGGGTGAAGAAAAATGCCAATCAGAATATGTAAAAATGTAATTGTTACCACGTAATGTTTTTGCGAAGATGTAAAAACAACCACATATACACACACATATACACACACATATATACATATACACACACGTACAAGATCAGACTTTTAATAAGTATATATGATATATATATATATATATATATATATATAATATATATATCATATTATTTACTTATACAATGAACTTTTTTTCTTGTTTATTATATTGTTTACAGAGTACTATGTTTACACTTTTGTTGTGGTGCTGCACATAAGAATTTCATTATTCTGTCTGGGACATATGACAATAAAACATTCTTGACTCTCTAGACTTATGGGCCTGTCCCACTTTGGCGATTTTTCAGGCAACTGCCGGCGACTGTCAAGTTTCCGGCAGTCGCCTGAAAAACCAGCAACTGGAACGGCGACTGTCAGAGTGGAACACACACACACACACACACATTGCTTCCTTCACCAGCCCGTTATGGGACATGGCAAGCGGGGGGAGCACTGTCTGAGTGAAATTCACACGGTGCAAAGCCAAGGTGATACCGCGATGAACAGGTAGGTTGGCGCTGTAATTGCGATGGCTAAAGTCCTTTAAAAGAGGGGGGAGAGGAGGGAGAAGGGAGCAGAAGGGGGAGAAGGAGTGGAGACAACATTTAAGAAGCCAGAGATACACGGCCGTGAAGTTGGCGGACATTTAACATTACCGGTCGGTTATCCTTTGTTCTGAAAACTACTGCTTATGTTTTTTTTTCCCCAATGAGCCACTGCAATTCACCGGTCAGCACCGGCTACAACCTACGAGAACCTTTGACCACCTGGCAACCCACTAGGACCTCCTTCCCGACCCACCTACGACACCACAATTCTCGCTGCTCTCCATGGCGGCTTCATTCTAGTCGCCGCTAATTTTTCAACATGTTGAAAAATTCACGGCGACAATAATAAGGCCGTGACTAGTTCCCAGAATGCTGGAACTCCTCATGACCATGAAGGCGACTACCCGGCAACCACCCGCGAACATGTGACGACTGCATAGTCTCCTGCAGTCGCCTAAAAAGTCACCTGTGGGACAGGCCCATTAGTCTCCAACTCCATGCAGCAGACTACATACTCAATTCCCAACTAAGATGCATGGACATTTAACTAATTCTGTAGATGCCTGGCTGTCCCTACAGATTTAACTATCTCCCGTTTTCTTTTGTCTGCACATTTCATAATGAGCTTCTCGATGCAAACCATTAACATAAATTAGATACATAAATCCCCACTGGCGTGAGGTGGCCACTTTGCCGCTCTGTTAATTTGGAGCGCTCCATCCCCCATCCCCTCCAATCCTCCAACTCACAAGTGGATTGATCGATCAAACTGATTGATCAGTTGCTCAGTCAGTTCCAAAGTAGAAAACCATCAGGAAGGTTTAAAATTCGCCAAAGGCAGCATTGAAATATGAGGTGGAAATGTCTGGATTACTTGGTTGCATTGAGAAATCGACTGTATTGCTTATTTTGACAATTTGCATTGTTTTAGTTTTAGTTTTAGAGATACAGCGGCCCACCGAGTCCGCGGCGACCAGCGATCTCCGCACACTCTCCTGCATTTTAAGGACAATTTCCTGTCTTTACTGAAGCCAATTAAACTACAAACCTGTACAGTGTGTTAGGATACCGGAGCACCCAGGGAAAGCCCATGAGATCACAGGGAGAACGTACAAACTCCATATAGACAGCACCCGGCCTCTGGAGCTGTAAAGATGCAACTCTACCGCTGAGCCACCATTTGCACCCACCGTGGTGGGCATTGTACTTATGAAAAACAAGTTATTCAGACCTATTTATAAATGCACCAGGAAACACTGAGAATGCATAAAATGTGACAAGATTTAGAGAATATAGAGAGAGTGGGATTGTTATATACGTCACCACACATCCCTGCATATAGGAGCAATGACATGGTTAAGGGTGCGGTGCATATGGGGTTTTAATGATTCTAGTATGCTGTGAAAGTGGCCTGATGTTTTTAGCAGTAGCACATCAATAACTATTTTACCTAGGGGCTGTCTGTGAGAATTTTCAGTCGCTCCTAAGACCACAGGCCCAAGGCTTTAGGTATAACTGAACCGGACCTGGGATCTAACATGGAGGGGAGGGGGACTGCTTTATGAGTCTGATTGGAGCATGTGATCAGAAGCAGAGGTATGAAATAACCAAATTTAATGCATGTTTACTTTGGTTTACAGATACAGGGAAGAAACAGGTCCTTTGGTCCACCGAGTCCACATTGACCATCGATCATCCAATACATTAGTTCGATGTTATCCTATTTTTGCATCCTACATACCAGAGGTAACTTAAGAGTTGTGATGGCGTATGACGCGTGGTGTTTATTCAAGTGTCGCAACCACTTTATTGTCGCCGCTGGATTTTGAAACGTTCAAAATCTTTTGGCGACACTGATATGACGCCAGCAAAATCGCCAAGTGGGACAGGCCCTTAACAGAAGTCAATTAACCTACAAACCTGCACATCTTTGGAGTGTGGGAGGAAACTGCAGCACCGGAGAAAACCCATACAGGCCAAGTCAGTGAATATTTTTAAGGCAGAGATAGATAGATTCTTGATTTAGTAGAGTGAGTTAATATATTTTTTTCTGCATGTGGTTTTGATACAAGTATATAAAACAATTAAAAAAACTTAGATTCAAAATAATTCTTGAAAGTTTTAAATGGGATAATAGAGGTCATGAATTTGATGTGAGAGGAAGGAGTTTTAAAGGAAATATAAGGGGAAAGTTATTTACACATTGAATGGTTAAAGGGTAAAGTTAAATGAGGAACAAAAAAAAATCAGTCTGGAAGTCACTGCTTGAAAGGGTGATGGTGGCAAAAATAAACTGCATTTACATAGTATATGCAATGGGCATTTTATTATGTCATAACATACAAAATTATAAACTAGGAGCTGGGGATGGAACACTGGATTACGTTTCAAACCTCCACCGGCTAGAAGCACAAGAGGGGAAAATGTCGGCGAGCACCACCAGCTAGAAGTTGTCTTCCAAGCCACACAACATCCTGTTCCAAGTTCCTTCACCGTCACTGGGTTATAATCAAGGATTGCAGCTGTTCAAGAAGGCAGGTCACCACCATCTTCTCGAGAGCAATTAAGGATGGACAATTAAATGCTGGGTCTGCTTGTGAAGGGCAGATCATAAGATCATAGATCATAACGTCATAAGAGATAGCAGTAGAATTAGACCATTCAGCCCGTCAAGTCTACTCCGCCATTCAATCGTGGCTGATCTATCTCTCCCTCCTAACCGCTTTCTCCTGCCTTCTCCCCATAACCTCAGACACCTGTACAAACATGAATCTAGCTATCCCTGCCTTAAATATATCCACTGACTTTGCCTCCACAGCCTTCTGTGGCAAAGAATTCCAGATACACGCCGTCTAATTAAAGAAACTCCTCATCATCTCCTTCCTAAAAGAATGTATTTTAATTCTGAGGCTACGACCTCTAGTCCTAGACTTTCCCACTGGTGGAAATGTCCTCTCCACATCCACTTTATCCAATCCCTTCAATGAATATAATCACAAAGCAAAGAAACTAAGTGCTGGAGAAACTCAGTGGGGGTCAGGCAGCATCTGTGGAGGGAATGGCTTTACCTCAATGCATTTCCCTCCACAGTTGCTGCTTGACCTACTGAGTTTCTCCAGCTTTTTGTTCTTTGCTTGTTATTCCAGTATTTGTTCTCTCCATATAAACATAGCAGTTGACAATGTCAAGTAGACAAGTGGCCTGGGGACTGGCCCACGGCAGCTCTCCACCTCTAACCCAGCCAATGTTTTCAGCACGCTGTACCTTAAGGGATGTGTCCCTGATGTGGAGATTCATTCCACAAAAGAGAACACCATAAATGGAGCAGAAAGAGCTAGAGTAACCCAGTGGGTCAAGCAGCATTTCTGGAGAACATCGATAGGTGACGTTTTGGGTAGGAACCCAAAATGTCAGGTGAGTTGGAAGGAACTGCAGATGCTGGTTTAAATCGAAGATAGACACAAAATGCTGGAGTAACTCAGCGGGACGGGCAGCGTCTCTGGAGTGAAGGAATGGATAACGTTTTGGGTCGAGACCCTTCTTCAGACTGATGTCAGGGCAGTGGGAGGTACATAGACCCAAAACGCCACCTCTTCAAGTTCTCCAGAGATCCTGCGGGTTCGCTGAGTTGCTCCAGCACTTTGTGAGCCAGCATCTGCAGTTCCTAGTTTCTACTATAAATGGAGTGTCAGGAGAGCGGGCAGGTCCACTAATATCTGACGCGTTGTCACCTTGTTTGCTAAGGATTGAGAGATGAAGTGGAACAATATATAGGAAATCTAAACTCCCCTTCTTGAATGGATAATTTATTATATCACATGGGAAATAAAATGGAATCAAAGTCTGAAGAATGATCCAGAATGTTACCTGTCCATGATTTCCACAGATGCTGCCTGACCTGCTGAGTTATTGCAGCACTATTTTTACTGTTTGAAATAAAAGTATTTGGGTATAAATAGGAGTAACATCTAATAGTCTGGAAAGCTTGCTAGTTTGGCTTCAAAGGTGCTGGTTTATCAAGAGTTTTCGGGAATATCTATCATATTGCCATTCCTGTATATCACAATTATATATGGTTTTAGATACTATTTTTCAGTACATACAATCTAGCAATTCACAGTTCATCACCGAAAGCACGATTAGAAGATTTAGAAGACATTCCTGAGTATGTGAATGCATTTTCACTGAGATCTAGTACGTATGTTAATCTTGCATTACGAGTGTAGGGTGCAGATGGAAGCAATTGCCTGGTATGATCATTAACCTCTCAAACCAAAACATCTAACAACAAGATAAATGAAGGCAAAATCAGATTAATGACCTGAAATGCGTAACCAATATCTTACAATTCACTCTAATCTTTTAATTGTTACCCAGTTGAAACAAATGTGGAATAAAGCAGTGATAGAGGATACTTTGAGATAGCCAGCTACATTAGTCAAAAACACAAAGCGCGCTGACTGGATGTTTTGTCTTGAGACAATTAAACATATTGAAATTTTCATCCTTAAGAAGATGAAAGAGTTATCTGTGTACCTGGCTTAACAAAAGGCTGAAAAGCAAGCAAAAGCAAGGTGTCTCTAATTTCATTGTTCAGAAAAAAAAAGTTTCTTTTCAAAGAATAGTGGCTCAATGTGAACAAAAAATAGAACAAGGCTGCGTTGCCAGCCTCTGATAAAAGAGATTTATCGGTTTTCAATATTCAATCAAATGTATTTTACCTGAAATGCACTGACAATAAAAACTGAGAGAATTCCTTGGTCAGTATAACTTTTGTCAGCAGATGCCAGTAGTGATGGGTCATGTATCATTGAGAGTAATCATTGATAAGACTAAGATTTCCCTGTCAGCACAATGCAGCAAAAGAAGCAGAGCTCACAACCCGCATTAACTTTTGTCTACCCAAGCAACTTTAACAAGGCCATTTCCAGAACATGAAGTAAGATTGCCAGCCACCAGAATAGACAAATGTTGAGGAACACACCTTAAATCAGAATTAAATGCAGCCTTACTCTGAGAATAAAGTAAATTATGTCCAAATGCATTCTGTTTTCACCTACATATATACACATATCCAGCTTTCATGGCACTGCACTCAGGATTAAGTTTGATTTCATATGTAATCACAAAATCATTAAGACAAGATAATATCTGTAAATAAATAAAGGTGGCAATTTTGCAAAGCCAAACACGTGAATGGTTGGTTGACATGGTCTTTCAGCTATTGGTTAAAACAGTATATGGCTGTGACATTGTTGCATTGTTGCAGAGCCCATGTTCCTCATGATTCTCGTTCTATCAGAAACACTGGATGAACATTGAATAAAAGGACAAAAAACATGTCCATGTTAAAAGATGCACCACAGTGGCCCTTCTTCTTGAAGCAAGAATGGCTTTTCTCAAACCACTGTTAATTTTCGTTTAGTAACTAACATGTTTAGTAACTAACAAATATAAATCTAATAACCTTTTGGGGAATCTTTCTTTTCTCCTTACAGCCTTTGATATCAAACCATCTTTTGGGGATTGTTTGGTTCTGGATCCAAACTTAAAGTGGTTTCAATTAGTTAGTCGGACTTGCTTGGATTTAATCTTTCACTTCACAAAGTCTTCACAGGCGAGTGTGGAGATCAGTTGTTCAACATACAAAGTTCAGATTCTGCCAGACTATCTTTAATCGGACTTTACTGGCTTTACCTTGCTCTAACCGGTTTTCCCTTATCATGTAATGTAAATGGCTCAATTGTAATCATGTATTGTCTTTCCACTGACTGGTTAGCATGCAACAAAAGCTTTTCACTGTACCTCGATGCACATGACAATAAACTACACTAAACTAAACAATCACAATCAAATATCTTCTGGTTCCACAAATCAACAACTCTGGTTCCAACCTTCCATTCCTGTGGGCTGGACTTGGCAGGTGAGAAAGAGCTTAATCATTGTTGTTATATTTGAAATGTATTTTCTTTTGAATTGAATCACTGTGCATTTTTGACTAACCTGTTTCTGTTTTACTCTGGGCGGCTTTTCTGGTTTAACAAGGCTCACGCAGATTCTCAATTTTCTCTTCAAGTAGAGTTCAACAGATCATCCTCCTTTCAGATCAGATCAGATTAATTTATTGTCACATCAACCAGGGTGCAATGAGTTTTTTTGTTCACATGAAGCTCATAGTAAACAGTATACACAGCAATGATAAATACAATAGATACAATGACAACAACAACATGGCATAATATGTAAAGAATCGAATCTGAAGTATCTACAATTGAAATTATTGCAAACAAATACTCAAGCTCAATAAGTTAAGAGTATTTGGCAGGAAGGGGGTGTGAAACAGGTTTTTGGTCAGAAGTCTGATAACAGTGCAAATTTTTAGTTTAGCTTAGAGATACAGAGCGGAAACAGGCCCATCGGTCCACCGAGTCCGCACCAATAAGCAATCCCCGCACGTTAACACTATCCTACACATACTAGGGACAATTTACATTTATACCAAGCCAATTAACCTACAAACCTGTACGTCTTTGGAGTGTGGGAGGAAACCAAAGATCTTGGAGAAAACCCATGTGGCCATGGGGAGAACATACAAATTGTGTACATTCAGCACTCGTAGTCGGGAGCGAACCCGGGTTTGCTTTGTTGTTACCTTCTCCCAGCTAACAATGCTCCATTCTACATTTACCTTGATCTTAATTCCCTTGGTCCTGTTTTCACACCTTACACTTCCTTATCTATGTATCTCCCTCTCCCCTGACATCAGTCTAAAGAAGGATCTTGAACCAAAACGTCACCCATTCCTTCTCTCCAGAGATGCTGCCCGAACCGTTGAATTATTCCAGCATTTTGTGTCTACCTTGAAGGACTAGTTATCTGAAAATGTTACTGTCCCCGCCAGCTCTTGGGAGTTGTAATATGCCAAAGATGAATTGTAGTTTTTTCAGCCGATGTATTTTGTTGAAAGATGTTGGATAGATGGGGGAGGAAAGGCCAGAGTAGGAGGGGCGGTGGAGGATTAAGGTGACAATCAACTGGAAATTTGGGGTCACCCTATCCAGCGGATATGGAAGATGTCCCATGTGCAAATTGTCTGGGTTCCTTTGAAACCTGGGAGTGAATACTCTGCCATGAGTAGGAAGATGAGGAAACACTTTTTCACACAGCTATTCTGAGTCTGTGTAATTATTTGCCTCAGAGGGCGGTTATTTGTAGATACACAATGGTTGCACATTGTTGTAAACTGTTTGCAGCTATGACTGTAATAAATTGTGTCCTTGGATTAAAGAATGGATTTAAAGACACAAAATTATGTAATGGGAAAAAAGATGAAATATACTGATGTATTATTTTAAGTAAACTCTTATAAAGTTCAGATACTGATAAATGTAGAAATGAAAAGGTTTTGGGCAATTGTATTTATCAATAAAGTTCAATGAATGATGCATCCATAATTTCAAAGATCTCTATAAGATAATTTTTTAGTCTTCACTTTTACAAAAAAAAAGGTTTCTGGTCTGTCAATATTTTTCAGCGAGTTGGATCCTGCCATTTACGGTAAAATATGCTTTAACTGTTATTCTTTGTCCTTATATTTTCTAATCAAGGTTATACACCAATGTAAAATTTAATTCCTTATTTTTGCAATATATTACTTGAGAAATAACCCTCAGAAGTTTCACAATTGTCTATTGTCTATTGTCTTTTTATCGGCTTCTGAACTTACACAGTTGTGCTTAACAATATTTGTTCTGGTATTTCCAGATCCTTTCAGTTTATTTTGCAGAACTGAGCACGTAATTAATTTACAGCTTCTAATCTCTCCTAGATTTCACTGTAAAAATTGGAAATTCCTTACTGTAGTTTGCAGCCCCTTTATTCTCACCAATGGGTAGAAAACCCTGCCCTATATCACGCATTCTCACGATTTGCACTTCCCGAAAGACCAGAAATTATTGCCCATTCATGGGTTCTCAAGGGAGTGTGGAATAGTCTATTCATGAATCACGGCAGTTTGTTTTGTCTTACTGTTCCCACAGTGCTATTGAATAGTGAGCTCTAACATTGACACAACCACAGTAAAGAAACACCCATAAAAGTCAGATGTTCTCTGATATAGAAGTGCATTTTGAGATGGTGAGGTTCCCATGCACTTTCTTTCTTTTTTTCTGTATTAGAACATAGAACATAAAATAACGAACAGTACAGCACAAGGGCAGGCCCTTCAGCCCACAATGTATGTGCCACACATGATGTCAAGACCAAATCTTATAGCCTGCACATATTCCATATCCTTCCATTCCCTGCATATCCATGTAAATATCTAAAAGTCTCTTAAATCCCGCTGTCGTACCTGCCACCACCACCACCACCAGGCATTCACCAACCTCTGTGTGAAAAACTTGCTCCACACATCTCCTTTAAACTTTGTCCCTCTCACCTTAAAGCCATGCCTTATAGTATTTGATATTTCCTTCTTGGGGAAAAAAGGTTCTGACTGTCTACCCTATCTGTGCCTCTCATAATTGTTTTTATACTTCCATCAGATCTCCCCTCAACCATAGCTGTTCCAGAAAAAAAATCATCCAAGTTTGTCCAACCTCTCCTTGTAGCTAATATCCTCTAATGCACGCATCATCCTGGTAAACCTCTACTGCACCCTTTCCATAACCTCCACATCCTTCCTGTAAAGCGGCGACCAGAACTGCATGCAATACTCCAAATGTAGTCCAATAAAGTCCTATTTTAGTGATCTGAGAAACGACTACTGGAGTTTCCAACAAATCTTTATTCGAAAGTTCAAGTTGCAGCATACAGGCACGTCTGCCCACAACGGTGGTCACCGCTGAACTAATGCACGCAAGGGAAGAACCGTGCGAAAACAACAGCCCCTCTCGAGTCACGTGACCACGGCTTCCGAACGCCGGGTTCGATATCTGCGTGCGCTAGCAGGCGCAGCTACACTATAAAGCTGCATCCTGACTTTCTGACTCTTATATTCAATACCCCCACCACTCAAGGCAAGCATACCATATCATATTGGAAGTCATGGATTGAGAAGGGGGTTTTGCTGTCAAAGAAACCTTGGCAATTGGTGGCAGCGCAATCCATCCTGGTTGAGGGAGTGCAGTTGATTTGTATGGGTGTTAGGGGTTATGGGGAGCAGGCAGGAGAATGGGGTTGAGAGGAGAAGATAGATCAGCTATAATTGAATGGTGGGATAAACATGATGGGCCGAATTGCCTAATTCTGTTCCTATAACTTATGAATTTATGAACCTGTAGGGAATATACATAGAAACATATAAAATAGGTGCAGGAGTAGGGCATTCGGCCCTTCAAGGTAGCACCACCATTTAATATGATCAAGGCCGATCTTCCAAATTCAGTACCCCGTTCCTGCTTTCTCCCCATATCCTTTATTCTGTTAGCCCTAAGAGCTATATCTAACTCTCTCTTGAATGTATCCAGTGAACCACTGCCTCCACTGCCTTCTGTGGCAGAGAATTCCACAGATTCACAACTCTTTGGGTGAAAAGGGTTTTCCTCATCTAAATTGCCGAGTCAGCATGGATTTACGAAGGGGAAATCATGCTCGACTAATCCTCTGGAATTTTTTGAGGATATAACTAGGAACATGGACAAGGGAGAGCCAGTGGAGAGCCATGTAATGTACCTGGACTTTCAGAAAGCATTTGATAAGCTCCCACATAGGAGATTAGTGGGCAAAATTAGGGCACATGGTATAGGGGGTAGAGTGCTGACATGGATAAAAAATTGGTTGGCAGACAGGAAATAAAGAGTAGGTATTAACGGGTCTCTTTCAGGATGGCAGGCAATGACTAGTGGGGTACCGCAAGGCTCTGTGCTGGGACGGCAGCTATTTACAATATACATCAATGATTTAGATGAAGGGATTACAAGTGCCATTAGCAAATTTGCAGATGACACAAAGCTGGGTGGCAGTGTGAACTGTGAGGAGGATGCTATGAGAATGCAGGATGACTTGGACAGGTTGGGTGAGTGGGCAGATGCATGGCAGATGCATGACAGATGCAGTTTAATGTAGATAATGTGAGGTTATCCACTTTGGTAGCAAAAACAGGAAGGAAGATTATTATCTAAATGGTGTCAGGTTGGGGAAAAAAGGAAATACAAAGGGATCTGGGGGTCCTTGTTCATCAGTCAATGAAAGTAAGCACGCAGCTACAGCAGGCAGTGAAGAAAGCGAATGGCATGTTGGCCTTCATAACAAGAGGAGTTGAGTATAGGAGCAAACAGGTCCTTCTGCCGTTGTACATGGCTTTAGTGAGACCACACCTGCAGTATTGTGTGCAGTTTTGGTCTCCAAATTTGAGGAAGGACATTCTTGCTATTGAGGGCGTGCAGCGTAGGTTTACAATGTTAATTCACGGGATGCGGTGAGACTGTCATATGCTGAGAGAATGGAGCGGCTGGGCTTGTATACTCTGGAATTTAGAAAGATGAGAGCGGATCTTATTGAAATATATAAGATTATTAAGGGTTTGGATATGCTAGAGGTAGGAAACATGTTCCCGATGTTGGGGGAGTCCAGAACCAGGGGCCACAGTTTAAGAATAAGGGGTACGCCATTTAGAACGGAGATGAGGAAACACTTTTTCACACAGAGAGTTTTGAGTGTGTGGAATTCTCCGCCTCAGAGGGCGGTGGAGGCCGGTGGAGGCCGGTTCTCTGGATACTTTCAAGAGAGAGCTAGATAGGGCTCATAAAGATAGGGGAGTCAGGGGATATGGGGAAAAGGCAGGAACGGGGTACTGATTGTGGATGATCAGCCATGATCACATTGAATAGTGGTGCCGGCTCGATGGGCCGAATGGCCTACTCCTGCTGTCTATTGTCTATTGTCCATTGCCTACCTCTTATTCTTAAATTGTGATCCCTGGTTTCAGACTCACCCAACATTGGGAACATTTTTCATACATCTAGACTGTCCAATACCTTGAGAATTTTATATATTTCCATATGATCCCCTCAGATTCTTCTAAATTCCAGTGAATATAGGCCCAGTTGATCCATTATTTCATCATATGTCAGTCCTGCCATCCTGGGAATTAACTGGTACTCTCCATATTACAACAGTGTGAGCGGGAATGGGTTATTTTGCTAACAAATGAGTTGTTGCTCAAGATGGTTTGTTCTTGATAAAGGGGAAGTCTTTCCGGACTGAGATGAGAAAAATATTTTTCACACAGAGAGTGGTGAATCTGTGGAATTCTCTGCCACAGAAGGTAGTTGAGGCCAGTTCATTGGCTGTATTTAAGAGGGAGTTAGATGTGGCCCTTGTGGCTAAAGGGATCCGGGGGTATGGAGAGAAGGCAGGTACAGGATACTGAGTTGGATGATCAGCCATGATCATATTAACCATATAACCATATAACAATTACAGCACGGAAACAGGCCATCTCGGCCCTACAAGTCCGTGCCGAACAACTTTTTTCCCTTAGTCCCACCTGCCTGCACTCATACCATAACCCTCCATTCCCTTCTCATCCATATGCCTATCCAATTTATTTTTAAATGATACCAACGAACCTGCCGCCACCACTTCCACTGGAAGCTCATTCCACACCGCTACCACTCTCTGAGTAAAGAAGTTCCCCCTCATGTTACCCCTAAACTTCTGTCCCTTAATTCTGAAGTCATGTCCTCTTGTTTGAATCTTCCCTATTCTCAAAGGGAAAAGCTTGATCACGTCAACTCTGTCTATCCCTCTCATCATTTTAAAGACCTCTATCAAGTCCCCCCTTAACCTTCTGCGCTCCAGAGAATAAAGACCTAACTTATTCAACCTATCTCTGTAATTTAGTTGTTGAAACCCAGGCAACATTCTAGTAAATCTCCTCTGTACTCTCTCTATTTTGTTGACATCCTTCCTATAATTGGGCGACCAAAATTGTACACCATACTCCAGATTTGGTCTCACCAATGCCTTGTACAATTTTAACATTACATCCCAGCTTCTATACTCAATGCTCTGATTTATAAAGGCTAGCATACCAAAATCTTTCTTTACCACCCTATCTATATGAGATTCCACCTTCAAGGAACTATGCACGGTTATTCCCAGATCCCTCTGTTCAACTGTATTCTTCAATTCCCTACCATTTATCATGTACGTCCTATTTTGATTTGTCCTGCCAAGGTGTAACACCTCACATTTATCAGCATTAAACTCCATCTGCCATCTTTCAGCCCATTTTTCCAAATGGTCTAAATCACTCTGTAGACTTTGGAAGTCCTCTTCATTATCCACAACACCCCCTATCTTGGTATCATCTGCATACTTACTAATCCAATTTACCACCCCTTCATCCAGATCATTGATGTACATGACAAACAACAAAGGACCCAACACAGATCCCTGAGGCACCCCACTAGTCACCTGCCTCCAACCCGACAAACAGCCATCCACCATTACCCTCTGGCTTCTCCCATTCAGCCACTGCTGAATCCATCTTGCTATTCTGCATTTATACCCAACAGTTTAACCTTTGGAATGGCGGTGCAGGCTCGAAGGGCAGAATGGGCTACTCCTGCACCTATTTTCTATGTTTCTATGTTTCTATGTTCTGGTGCCAGAATCTCAGCAGAAAATGCTCTTTCTTTATCTTCCAAACTACCCAAACCATGTCAATAAAAGAATATCTGCACACACTTCAGCCCCAGCAAATCAGCAGGAGTCAGGCTACGTGAGTAATTTCCTGAGAGGTGGTCTGAAGGAGGGTTTCAATCTGAAATGCCCGTCCATCTATTCCCTCCACAGATGCAGCCTGACCAGCTGAGACAGAAGGAACGGAACTGCAGATGCTGGCTTACAAAAAATAAACACACAGTGCTGAAGTAACAAAGCGGGTCAGGCAGCATCTTTGCAGAACATGGATAGGTGACTTTTCGGGTTGGGTCCCTTCTTCAGACACAATCGGCAATGTATTGGGTTGGGACCCTTCTTCAGCTAAAGGTTATTAAGCTGATTTCCAGATCCAAAACCTGACGAACAATGCCATTAGAATTTATGAAACTTTTGAATGCTTATCCAAATCAGTGTATATACAAATGTAGAGAAATATTAATTTGATCTATTTTTCCTATAACTTTTGAACAATCAATCAGGTCAAGGCAAATATGGAATATAAATCATTTCCCCAAGCATGTAAACTCAGCTGCAACACGTTCCCCTTGTGAGATCCAATATAACTGCAAATCAATGACCAGTGCTTTTTGAAAGCATTACATAAAGTAATTTAACTGCATAATAAAGATTTCTAATTTAATGTCCACTAGTTATATATCAGCCCAGTTATGATTTTAGTTTTAGTTTTCTGCTGTTCTTACCAAAATTTAAAAAATAAGCCCATTCACACCTAGAAAGTATATATTTTTCAGAACATTGACCATAGAACAAAATAATTAAGACTAGACTAAGTTTCATGTTCACACGGGAAGGCTGGTCCCCCAATGCAATATTCCACCTCTCCACCAATTCCAATATTGGTGGCCAGTGGGGGGAGGGGGGGGGGCTATCTGGAGCGCTAGTATGTGTGTTGTGGGTTGAAGGGACTGGTTTCCAGAGGGCTAGTATGGACATTGTGGACCGAATTGACTCTTGGGCTGGCAGCTCAGTCATTTAGGCCTGGTGGGCTGGCAGCTCTGCCACCCAGGCCTGGTGGGCTGGCAGCTCAGTCACTCAGGCCTGGTGGGCTGGCAGCTCAATCACTCAGGGGGAGAAGGTGGAGAATCAATTTTAGCCATTTTTCATATTTTTCTGCAGATTACAGCAATGAAGGAGGAAAGTCTATACTGACCTGGATCTCACAGGGAGCCAATGAAGGGAGGGAGAAAAATACTGGGGTGAGGTTTAATACTCGCAGGGGGAATACTTACTGATGGGCTGAAGGGACTCCTCCTGGGCTAGTAAGGACTGCGTGGGCCGAAATTAGTGGTTTCAGGCAGGCTAAACATCTAATTTAATTTCATTTCCATTTCAATTTCAAGCACAAGGCAGGCCAAACAAATCATTTCAATTTAATTTCATTTAATTTCCATTTCCATTTCAGTTTCAAGCACAGGGCAGGCCAAACAAGTCATTTCATTTTCTTTTCATTTCATTTCCATTTCCATTGCAGTTTCAAGCCCAGGTCAGGCCAAACAGCTCATTACATTTTCATTTCATTTCCATTTCCACTGCAGTTTAAAGCACAGGGCAGGCCAAACAGTTCATTGCATTTTCACTTCATTTCCATTTCCACTGCAGTTTCAAGCACAGGGCAGCCCAAACAACTCATTGAAATTTCATTTAATTTCCATTTCCACTGCAGTTTCAAGCACAGGGCAGGCCAAACAACTAGTTGCATTTTCACTTCATTTTCATTTCCACTGCAGTTTTAAGCACAGTTCATTTTCATTAAAGGGCTAACAAATCATTTATTGCAAGTAGATTGCAGACTCACAGTACAGTTGATTCACAGCTTAGAATCACAGTTGTGGCCTCTCCCTCGCTATCATCCAGAGTAACTGACTCGTGTCCAGGCATCTGGGATTCTATAGTCCTGCACCCCCCCCCCCCCCTTCATCATGGTGATTGACAGGCGAGAGGACCAATCAGATTTCTCAATATTTTTTAAACAGTCTTAATTTTTTTATTTTTAATCGATCGGAAAAATCCTCATGGCTGCCTCAGCAGAGGAGGACTGTGAGTAAGATGGCCAAAAATCATAGCGATATAAGGTAGCGTTTTTCCTAAAATCAATATACACGCAGACAGGAAGTGGTCAAGATGAGAGATTATATAGAGAACCATAAGCCCTCGTAAATTGCAAAACATACTTGGATAATAAAGTATGATTATGATTATGATAATCCAGGGGCAGAACCACTAAATTTTCTTGTGTGCAACTCATTGCTGCCTATACAGAGAACTTAGAACACTGAATATTACAGCACATGAACAGGTCCTTCAGCACACAATGTTTGTGCCGAACATGATACTAATTTGCCTGCACGATCCATATTACTTAATTTCCTGCATTTCCATGTGGGCTATCTAGAAGCCTTTTTGTATCAGTAACATAATTCAACATTCCTGGGTGTTATTTCCCCTTGTTTTGATCTAAAAGGTCGGAGGAGGTGAGGAGTGGGAAGGGGGAATAGGAATGCAAATCTAGATGGGTCAAACAGAAGAAATGGGGGGAAAAAGTTGGGGAGAGGGGGAGATTGTCCAACTATCTGTCTATCAAAAAACCTCCTCACCGGTATCCACCTATCACTTGCCCGGCATTGTCTTGCCCCCCATCTCTCTTCCTGCCTGCCTCCCCCACCACAATCAGTCTGAATATGGGTAGTGACCCAAAATGTCGCCTATCCATGTTCTCCAGAGATAGACACAAAAAGATGGAGTAACTCAGCGGGTCAGGCAGCATCTCTGGAGAAAAGGAATAGGTGAAGTTTTGTGTCGAGATCTGCCCGATCCATTGAGTTATGCCAGCACAGTGTCTTTGTTTTATGGAACAATATATCACGGGCACAAGCCCTTCGGTCGATTATGCCCATGCTAGATTAAACTAATTTCTTCTGAATGCACATGATCCATATCCCTCCATGTGTTGATCCAAAAGCCTTTTAAATGCCACTATCATATCTGCCCTCACTAACACCCCCAGCTGTGTGTTCCAGGCACTCACCACTCTCTGCATGGAAAAACAAATTGTCCTGTATATCTCCTTTAATCACAACTCATCTTTAAACTATGCGTGCTAGTCTTTGACATTTCCATCCTGGTAAAACTATTCTGTCAACCCTATCTATGCCGCTCATAATTTTATGTACTTTTATCAGTATTTCCTCAGCCTCTGAACTCAAAGAGAAACCAATCCAAGTTTGTTCAACTTCTCTTTGTAGGCAAAACCCTAAATAAAGGAATTATCAACATAAAATTATATTTTCCACATAAAAATACAAAATAATATTAATGGCACTGGCTGAATAAGAAAATCATTCCAAGTATCATGCTACCGTTGAAAAAGTAGTCACGCTCTCCAACGTTTCCCTTTCTGTCTGCCAAGCTTACCCAAATCAGTCAATTAGATCAGGAATGTATAATAATAAATGGTGGCCTTGTCTGTTCTTCTATATCCTGTGAGCAAATACATTTTTTAAATTGTTGCCGTCTTGAAGAGCTGCTTTCTTGAACCATTGTAAAATGTACGATTTGGAATTCACCTCCTCTATTCATTGAAGTCCTGTGACAATTGGCTTATTTACAATGAATTAATGCAATACCTTTGAATTGTGCGCGTGGTCTGTCAATTTGCCCATCCTCCTACTTTCCCCTCCACTATCTTGCAATTCTTTTCCTTTGACTAATTATCTAATTCCATTTGAAAACAGCTGTTAATTCCACATTTACTATTTATTCAGGCAGAATATTCTAGATCATAACGGGCTGCACAGTGCCGCAGCGGCAGAGTTGGTGCCTTACAGCGCCAGAGGCCTGGGTTCGATCCTGACTACGTGTGCTGTCTGTACGGAATTTGTACATTCTCCCCATGACCGCGTGGGTTTTCTCCGGGTGCTCCCACACTCCAAAGATGTTCAGGTTTGTTGGTTGACTTAGGTAAAAATTGAAAATTGTCTCTAATGTGTAGGATAGTGCCAGTGTACGGGATCGCTGGTCAGCATGGACTCGGTGGGCCGAAGGTCCTGTTCTGCATCTCTAAACTGAACTAAACTAAACTCAACAACTTGTCCATGAATAACGAACCATCAATCTCTTTTCTGTCTTTTTCCCCAATTAGGTGAAGCATCTATTATGTATTGCATGCTGCCCCATCCATAAACTCACCCCCAACCTGACATCCAACCGTAATTAAGTCAATGCAATAAAACTGAAGGCCTGTAAGGTCAAAATCCAGGGACCTGTTTGGACCCAGCGGGAGGCAGATGCTCCGAACTTAATACTCCATCTAATTGGATGAATGTAAAAGCTTCTGCATAAGCTTCTGGGACCATCCTAATTTTAATAAAGATGAAGACAAATGTTAGCAGATATCTAAAAAAGCACTGGCCATATGGAGTGATTATCATTTTGTTAACATTTAAGGAGCTGGAAATGGTTGTGGTCTGTTGACATTATTTGAACCTTGAACCCTCCCCCCCTCCCCATTCTAACTGCTGAATGCAGCAGCTAAACATAGGACTGGGTCTGTCAGTGAATCCAGACAGAAGGCAGAACAGTGAGTACGATGTCTGTGTTAGAAATAAAAGAGCATGGTCCACAAGCCCCCCCCCCCCCCCTCTTTAATTAGCAATAGGACCCTAATGCATTAAAGCATTGTCCATCGGCCCCAAGTGCATTACCACAATGATGAGAAGCAAATATTTAGGTCCTCAACAGTGACCCACCTTCTGAGTAAAATCAGCCTTATACTCATGCAGCATGGTATAGACCCTGAGACCCAACTTATCCATGCTGACCAAAATACCCTGTCTAAGCTAGTCCCATTTGCCTGCATTTGGCCCATATCCCCTCAACCATTTATTTCCATGTACCTGTACAAATATCTTTAAAATATTATTATATCATCCTTAACTATTTCCTCTGGCAAACTGTGCCATATATTCACCACCCACTGTGAAAATGTTGTCTCTCAGGTCCCTATTAAATCTTTTTCCTCTCACCTTGAAGCTATGTCCTCTGGTTTTTGAATTCCTACCCTGGGTAAAATCACTCTTATCAATACGAGGCTCATGATTTTATACAGCCTCATTTTATAAAATCATCTCTCAGCTTCCTGCCCTTACTTGCACATCCTCTCCCTTTAGCTCAGGGCCTCGTAATTATCCTTTATCAAAAATCCTTTCTGCACTCTTTCCAGCTTAATGGCATCATTCCTATAGCAGGGTGGCCAAAAGTGAACACAATACTATATGTGCATCCTCACTAATGTCTTCCATAACTGAAACATAATAGCCAACTTCGACACTCAATTCCCAGACTGATGAAGCCCAGCATACCAAACCCTTCTTCACCACGCTATCTACCTGAGATGCCACTTTCAGGGAACTATGTACGTGTATCCCAAGAACCGTCTGCTGTAGAACACTCTCTACATTCCTCCCTTTCAGTGTGAAGGTTCTGCCCTGGTTTGACGTCCCTAAATGCAGCATCTCACACTTATTTCCATTAAACTCCGTTAGCCACTCCTCAGCTTATCTGCCCAGCTGTTCAAGATCTCACTATAACTCTTGATGACCATCTTCACTGTCTATGATGCCACCTACTCTAGAGTCATCAGCAAATTTACTAATCATGCCTTGTACATTCAATTGCTGATATAGATGACAATATTAATGAGCCCAGCATTGATCCCTGAGGCACACAACTAGTCACAGGTGACAAGCCCAAAAAAACAACCTTTTCCCATCACCCTCTTATTACTTCCATAAAGTTAATTCTGTATCTATGTAGCTAGCTAATCACAACTTCCGGAGCAGCTGACCACACGGAAACTTATCAAAGTATATGGATTATGTTAACAACCCTGTTCTCATCAGAGTTCTTGATTACTTCTTCAAAAACTAGCCACACCACCTACCTTCACCGAGGATGCACGTGTACCCTAAACATTAAATTTTGAGGCCCCATCTTATGTTTTCATAACATCTGTCCTCTGTGAGCTAACAGTGCAACACAATATCTATTCATTGCATATTGAGAGCTCCAAGTTAGCAAATGACAAGGATCTAATCTTCTTTACTGTCCCTGTTTTACAACACTTTGGGATATCTCGCAGTTGTGAAAGTCATTCTTTAAACGTATACACCTTTTCTTTCTCTTTTAAGGGATTTGCCTCCTTTCACTACACATGCCATGGGTGGTGTAGTGAAAGTGTAGAGTATTAATTAGAGCAGGGCATTAGATTTATAGAGTCATTGAGTCATTGAGTTATATAGCACAGATACAGCACAGCTGGCCCAACTGGTCCATGTCATTTAAGATGTCCCTTGCATGCTAGTCCCACCTGCTTGCATTTGGACATATCCATATACCTGTCTAAATGTCTTCAAAATGTTATCTACTAGCCTCAACTAGTTCCTCTAGCAGCTCGTTCCATATATCCAACGCTTTCTGTGTGAAAATGTTGCCCCTCAGATTGCTAATAAATCTTTCCCTCTCAACTTATACCTATGTCCTCTGGTTCTTGATTCCCGTACTATAAAATACCTATGCATTCACTCTAACCATTCCCCTCGTGAATTTATACACCTTTATACGATCACCTATCAGTCTCTCGTGCTATAAAAATAAAATTCAGGCCCTTGACTCCGGGCAACATCCCCATAAATCTCCTCTGCATTCATTATAATTACATCCTTCCTATACCAGTGAGATCAAAACTCAACACAATGTAACAAATGCAACCTCATCAACATGTTATACAATCGTAACATAACATCCCCAACTTCTCCATGTAGGAAGGAACTGCAGACGCTGGTTTAAACTGAAGATGGACACAAAAAGCTGCAGTACCTCAACGGGTCAGACAGCATCTCTGGAGAAAGGGAATAGCTGACGTTTCGGTTCAAGACCCTTCTTCAGGGACCCTTTTCGACCCAAAACGTCACCTATTCCTTTTCTCCAGAGATGCTTTCTGACCTGCTGAGTTACTCCAGCTTTTTGTGTCGATCTCAACTTCTATACTCAGTTTTCAAAATAAAGGCACAAATTGCTGGAGTAACTTATTGGGTTAGGCAGCATCTCTGAAGAAAATGGATAGGTGATGCTAAGACCCTTCTTCAGTCTCGACCCAAAAAGTCACCTACCTATTTTCTCCAGAGATGTTGCCTGACCCACTAAGTTACTCCTACCTTTTGTTGTCTATTTTTGGTATAAACCAGTATCTGCAGTTCCTTTTTTATTACATTATCTACTCAGTACCCTGTCTGATGAAGGCCAATGTGCTCAAAGCCTTCTTGACCAACCTATCCACCTGTGATGCCACTTTCAGGGAACTATGTAGCTGTATTCCTAGATCTCTCTGCTCTACAACATTCACTGCTAAGTTCCTGCCCAAGTTTGACTTCACAAAATACAACACCTCACTTATCTGCATTAAACTCCATTAACCACTCCCCAGCCAACTTCCCCAGCTGATCATGATATTGCTGTAATTTTGACTAACCATCTTCACGTGTTTATGATACCATCCAATGGCCTCCTCCTGCACCTATTTTCTATGTTTCTATATTGGAGACGATCAGCCATGATCACAATGAATGGCGGAGCTGGCTCGAAGGGCCGAATGGCCTCCTCCTGCACCTATTTTCTATGTTTCTATGTTTCACCCACTTTCGTGTCATCTGCAAACTTGCTAATCGTTTACAAGGACCTTTTTAACTAACGCAACTTTTAAGAAACATTTAGAGAGGTAAATTAATAGAGGGATATGGGTCAAATGTCGGCAGGTGGGACTGGTGTAGATGGGTCATGTTGGCTGGTATAGGCAAGTTGGGTCTGCTTCCTGGCTGTAAGACTATTGCTCCAAGGATTTTATTAAGCCCTTTGACATGGTTTCACATGGGAGACTAGTTCAAAAGGTTAGGGCCCATGGGATCCGGGGCATGTTGGCAAACTGAATCCATAATAATCTTGGCAATGTGGGACAGAGGCTGATGGTGGAGGATTGTTGTTGCCATTTGATGCTTGAGACCAGTGGTGCAGAAAAGGATCAGTGCTGGGACGTTTGTTGTTTGTAATATGTGTGAATGATTGATAGCATGGAAGACTGCGGAGAGATCTCAATCTGCAGGGGAAATGGGCTGAAAAGTGGCAGATGAAGAATCCAGACAATTATAAAGACATTCTTGCCATAGAGGGAGTACAGAGAAGGTTCACTAGACTGATTCCTGGGATGGCAGGACTTTCATATGAAGAAAGACTGGATAGACTCGGCTTGTACTCGCTAGAATTTAGAAGATTGAGGGGGGATCTTATAGAAACGTACAAAATTCTTAAGGGGTTGGACAGGCTAGATGCAGGAAGATTGTTCCCGATGTTGGGGAAGTCCAGAACAAGGGGTCACAGTTTAAGGATAGAGGGGAAATCTTTTAGGACCAAGATGGGAAAAACATTTTTCACACAGAGAGTGATGAATCTGTGGAATTCTCTGCCACAGAAGGCAGTTGAGGCCAGTTCATTGGCTATATTTAAGAGGGAGTTAGATGTGGCCCCTTGTGGCTAAAGGGATCAGGGGGTATGGAGAGAAGGCAGGTACAGGATACTGAGTTGGATGATCAGCCATGATCATATTGAATGGCGATGCAGGCTCAAAGGGCCGAATGGCCTACTCCTGCACCTATTTTCCATGCTTCTATGTTTTGCATTTTGGGACACAACTGAGACTAGAAAATACACCATGAATGGTAGGGTCTTAGAGAGCACTGAGGAACAGTACCTTGGCATAGAAGTCCACAGGTTCTTGAAGAGGACAAAACATGTAGATAATGTGGTAGGGAAGCCATATAGAATATTGTCTTTTATCAGTTGGAGCATCAAATACAGAAGTAGGAAGATTATATTCTAACTTTATAAAACCTCAGTCAGACATCAGCTGTTCTGGACATTATGGAGAAGGAATGATGTGAGCGTTGGTGTGAGCGTAGAGGAGATTCACCTGGATGGTGTCTGGGATGTAGCGGTTCAGTTATGGAAACACTCGGGCTGTTCTCTCTGGAGTGGAATTTAAGTGGGGATATGATTGAGATATATAAGATTATGAAGGATATGGATAGGGAAGATTGCAGGGAATCTTTCCACATATCAGTAAGTTATAAAACTAGATGACATACATTTAGGATGTGGGTTGAGATATAGAGGGTTGATGTGGGAGACCTCTTTCAGCCAGAGGGTACTAAGTACCTGGAATGCATTGCTTGAGAGAGTGGTTGAAGCTGGACCGCTGACAGGATTTAAAAAGTGCCGATATGGGTACATGAATCATCTAGGTATAGAAGTGGTGGAAGATGGGGTTAATAAGGAAGGGAGGATGAAGAAGGGTCTCGACCTGAAACGTCAACCATTCCTTCTCTCCAGAGATGCTGCCTGTCCCGCTGAGTTACTCCAGCATTTTTTGTCTATTTAAGGATATCCACTCGTCAGCATGGACAAGTTGTGTCAAATGGACTGTTACCATGCTATATGATCTATGACACTAGTGGGGCAATGTGTGTGGCAAAGTCTTCACCAGATGAATGGTCACCGGCAGCAGGATATTATGGAACCACCAGTTCTTAGATTCCTTTATGGGAAAGGGGGTGAAAGGGGAGAGGGGCGGCTGGTGCCATCATAGGGAATTGTCTCCCAACACTTAACTGTTTGATCTACTCCCGTGGCGCATTTAATAAAAACAGCCAAACGAATTGAAACCAGATTTTAAAGTTCACACTTCAGTAGTTTTTGCGAGCTTAATGATGTTCCAATATGGCTGTCCAGGCAAGGTACTACTCCATTAAATGCTTAACTTTGAATTCCTTTTCTATAAACTTGAAAACAGAGGGCTAGCCTGCCAAAGGAAAAAAAATTTAAAAATTGGAAGGAATTTGATTATGCTTTAAAAACAAATATTTAATTATTTATCGGAAGCACTTTCTGAAAAGCAATCAAAATTTCATTAACATCGACAGATGCAACATTAGTTGAAAATGTTGCTCATCTGTAAGTGTGTGAACACTATATATCTCCTCACAGAAACAAAGGATCGAATTGCAAAGACATTTTTTAAGGGACTTTCAATTGAGCGATGACTGAAACATGCCAAAGGTTTTTGTCTTTGAAGTCGCTCTAAAATGCTTTACTGTGCTTGTGTTTTGGTTAATTATAAGGAAACAAAACCAGGTTAATTCAAAGGAGAATGCTGATCTTGATGGAAACTATAATCAATTTATACTAATAGCCTGTAGAATCCTATTAATCACATGCTATTCTCTCTGTACTTCTGTAGCACTGCCTCTGTATCCCCCACCTACTTCCACCCACAACCCCTCCTCACAAACTCTGGCCTTCATAACATTAGAGAGATTAAGCCACAACACTTTGGAGAATTGGCTTAAAATGAAAAGTGGTCAGTTTTACTCCACTTGCAAAAAAAGATGATTTAATAACAAAGACTTATTGACAGTGGACTATCCATTCCAGCTACATTTAACACTCTGAGGCTTCTGTGACAAATCATTGCCATTTGGCAGGCTATGATTAATGATTGGGGAAGTCAGAGGGCAGAGTAAAGGTCACTGACCTCTCAGCTAGCTCTGTCTAATGGGATTCGAAATCATACAACAGAAATTCATTTTTAAGCAGTACACAGCTGGAATCTCCAATGACACATTGATTTCAATACTGATGTGCAGATAATTATTCTGCAAAATATCCACAAACCTATTTTAATTGTAAAAACATTATTAAGCATTCTTGATGCCTAAGAGGTTCAGATTTCATTACATTTGTTCGTAGTGCTTAATACTTAATTGCTGAAACTTTTATTTTAGTAGAGCCTTTGGAAATAGTGTGGTGTAACATAATACATCGTACTTCCTGAAATTATGCTGCAGTAAGTTTATTCAAATTTAATTTATTCTGAAAGTATTGTTAGGGGATTTGACTAACCAGGATATTTATCCATCAAACGGAGCCCTTTCGCATGTTCCATGGGCCAATAATGAATGCCGGCATTCCTGACCTTGTCAAAAGCAAACAGCTTTGATCTCAGTTTTAGTTCACACCGCAACAGTGGAAAACAGCAGAAAAGATATCACCAATCGTTTATCAAAAAAGGGGACCACTATGCAAAGATGAATTCTAAAAGACAAGGTTACCATATGAAGCCACAAAGTGCTGGAGTAACTCAGCGGGTTAGGCAGCATCTCTGAAGAACATGGAAGGGTGACATTTCGGGTCAGGACCCTTCTTCAGAGTCTGAAGTAAGGTCCTGACCCGAAATGTCACCTATCACTCTGAAGAAGATTTCTGACAGGGAACACCAACTATCCATGTTCTCAGGAGATGCTGCCCGATCCGCTGAGTTACTCCAGCACTTTGTGTCTTTTTATGTTGACCTGCATCTGTGGTTCCTTGTGTCTCTAAAATATGAAGCGCACTGGACTATACTTGTGAGTGACTTACTCATGGTCTTTCTGGACTATACTTGTGAGTGACTTACTCATGGCTGGTTGACTGGATGTATCATTAGATAATTCCTGCCCCCAATCGTAGTCATGCTCGTGTCCCCCTCCCTCCAAAGTAGCATCAATATCTTTACAGAGCTTTTTTTTACCTCAATGAAGAGAACTGTGGACCATTCTCTTTATATTTGGCAATCTTCAGTACTCCATCTCCATGCCTAGTCTACTCATATTTAATCTATGGAAAACAATGGATCTGACCAACCTACATCCACTGTACAATACTATTGTTGACAATGAGGGACATGGAAATTGTGGATTACCTCCCATGTCTCAGGAGCAAATCAATGAAGGCAGAAATCTACGATGTAATTCAGTATCGTCTTTGGTTGTCTGAGGAAAACCCAGCAGAAAGTTCATAGTCCACTGGGCAGCAGTGACCCCTATCCATCTGTAAACCGCCTTCACCAGGCCAATCAGCCTACTGGAGAAATGCCATCAATGCTAACTTTGACCAATGACAATCTGGCTTTGCTCCCTGTCAAAGCTGTGAAAAACCTTGAATAGTTTCAAATGTGAAATACCAAGTACGTTTATAAAATAACCTGTACATTTTACTGTTATAATTACATTGACCCTTTGATAGAAACTATCAGAAACAAACACAAATGACTTAAATAGTTTCAAAGAATGTGGAGTAAACACTTGAGAAATCAAAATTTGGAGATTTTAAAAATCAAGTCTGCAATTTATCCCATCAGATAAAGCATAAAAAGACGTTTAATTTGACACCTAATTCACTTTCATCTCTCAAGTATTTAAAAAGTTATGGCCATTTTCATACTCGGAAATTAGCATCTTAGTCCCTATTGATTTTCTATGGACATAACAAAAAAGCTGTGATCGTAGACAGTCAAAAGCACATAACTTTCTTAAAAATTAAGAGAACTGAATGAAATTTTCAGTTATCATAGATTGAAGCATTCTGAAACAAATATAAAATAATCTTACTTGGATGACCTGAAATTAAAGCATATAATTAGTCAGTTACCCAATTGTAGCTAATTTCAGACTTCAATTACTAGATCTACACATCTATCCATTTCTTAATAAATGATTAACATTTTTAAATAGCCTAAGTGTCCAAGTAATATTCACAAATAATTCACAATAAAACATGATTTTTAAATCTCATTTACATTAATTTATAGGCCAAATGGAAGGAATTTAGTGTTCAATTGCTGTAAATTAAAGTCCATTTAAATCAGCTTTCTAGTGGGATCCTGTGAACGCGCTGGTTTAGAACGTTCACATTGCGCTAGATTTGTGCCCTCAAATGCCCAGAAAAATACTGCGGGATATAATGGGGCCCAAATTAGCTACTCGCAACATTAAACTTTGTATAAAGGGATCTTAAGAAGCCCTTTTTAACGTAAAAATAAACAGCCTACCTTCCGTTTTCCCCTGTATGAGATCCGACCCGTTGTCGGCGGTCGGGGGTTTTGAGGTTAATTTTTAACCTACTATAACAAGTAAAGAAAGCCCTTAAAACTAAAAATAGCTCCAGCTACGGAATCTTCCAGCGATTTTTCGCTAATAATTAACTAGGCTGAAAAACCTCGATTTGAACAGCCTAGTGAAAAATCGCGTTTTAAACCCGCCCCCCTCTAAACGGCGCCAAAATCGTGCACACGGGCTGGGACAGATTTTCAGCGACGCTTCAGGTAGGCTTTGCAACATACCTAATTAAAGCAAACTTAAGTAATTCAAAAAAAAATGAATGCTCATTCCTTTGGATGTGTTCCTCTTCACACAAATGAACAAGTATGCTGCGCTTGTCCATTCAGTGAAAAAATTCCCAACATCACTGCTGTGGTGATCATAGAAACATAGAAAATAGGTGCTGGAGTAAGCAATTCGGCCCTTCGAGCCAGCACTGCCATTCAATATGATCATGGCTGATCATCCCGTACCCCATTCCTACTTTTCCCCTGTGTCCCTTGATTCTATTGTCCCTCAGAGCAAAATCTAACTCTCTCTTGAAAAATTCCAGTGAATTGGCCTCCACTGCCTTCTGTAGCAGAGAATTCCACAGATTCACAACTCTCTGGGTGAAAACGTTTTTTCTCATCTCAGTCCTAAATGGCGTATCCCTTATTCTTAAATTGTGACCCATGGTTCTGGACTCCCCCAACATGGGGAACATTTTTCCTGCATCTAGCCTGTCCAATCCTTTAAGAATTTTGCATGTTTCTATAAGATCCATCTTTGTGCTGTGCTGCTGGGCACCCAAGGTGTCTATTTTGGATCTGAAATTTAAAAAAAAACTCCCAGCAGAGTTCAGCCAGCATGGTTGGGATTTTCAGGTCCACGTGAAAGTTTTGGGTGTGGGTGGGGAGGATTTCATCCTGAATTGCCATTGTTTTCCAGCAAGTTCCAACATCATCTAATGAATCACCAACTATTCCTAAAATCACAAATAAATCTATTTATGTAATTCTATATTCTACACTCTGTATCTTTCTAAAGTAGACAAAAATGCTAGATAAACTCAGAATCTTTCTTCAGGCTGAAGATTTTTTTGCTTTACCTTTTGTACCTTTCTGTTGGTTTTACTTTTTGTACCTGAGTTTGGCTTGGTTGTATTCAAGTATAGTATTATCTGATTTTATTGGATAGCGCACAATCTAAATCTTTTCACTGTACCGCTGTTCTTTTTCATTGTACCGCTGCTGGCAAATTCATTTCACTTGCACTTTATGTGCAAGTGACGAATAAAACTGATTGTGATTGTAATGGTGATTGCACCTTGGTACATGTGACAATAATGAACCCAAATTGAAAACATCATATTAACATAGATAAGCTTGTATGCACTGCTTTGATTCATTAAAATGGTTGCTTCCTTATTTTCCTGCCTTCTTCTTTTGGCCACTTTTACTGGTATAATTCCATTGTAAAAAGAACAAACACTGTTGAGATCATTTGAAAGCACGACTTCACACTTACTCAAGGAGAATATTATCCATTATATTTTCTGAATCACTCAGTGATTAAGCAGCATACACGCAGATAATCTTACTGTTTTTTATATTTGCAGTGGTCATTATTATATTTAAAATTTGAATTGTAATAAAATTGTAGGCCGTGGCATTGCTCTTCGATTACATCTGGGACTTTTCTATTAAAATTGGGATTAACTACTTCAGTTGGAAGAAAACAGACAAACGTAGTTTACCTTTTGGAGAAGAATCTTGAACAGTGAATAAAAAAGAAAGGCACACAATTGAAAGATGGACATTTGCATAAAACAGCCATAATCGGGCAGTCCAGGGGTTTACAAGAGGTCAAGGTTCAATGTCAAACATCAATAGCGGTATAATACAAAAGATTAAACATCAACAATCTAGGCCCTGCATTTTTACAGAGGTAATAGAGAAAGCAAATTCTTGGGCCAATTTCATAGAGTGTCAAAGAGAGATACAGCAAGGAGGCAGGCTTTTGATCCATCAAGTCTGTGCTAGCTATCAAAGATACAATTTCACAATAGTCCTATCCTGGTCCATTTTATTTTCATCACATTCCCATCAACTGCTCTCATATTTTACCACTCAACCACACAGTGTGGGCAATTCTAATTGACCTACCAACCTACAGATCTTTGAGATGTGGGAGGAACCAGGAACCCAGAGAAAATCCATGCAGACACGGGGAAGACGTGCAAACACAAGATAGACAACATCCAAGGTCAGGACTGAATCAAATCTCTAGAGAGTTGCTAGTTGTGCACCAGTCCCACTAGCTATGTCACTGCGTCGTCTTAATCTCATTCTACTTTCTTCATTCATTATGGACTGTGGTAATTCCTTGCTAAGCATAATACCTCACAGTGTAGTTGTATTCTTTGTGAATGAGCCCAGTCACTTGCAGTAAATGTTTCATCTGCTGTACCTCTAGCTTTATTGATATACTTTACTCTTGCATTTTTTAAGAATAGAATATCTCCATTTGTCAATTTCCTTTTGTTTATTAACTAACACTCATAAGTTCGTAACTTCATAAGACATAGGAGCAGAATTAGGCCATTCGACTGATTAAGTATGCTTGGCCATTCGATTACGGTTGGCTTGATTTTTCCCTCTCAACCCCATTCTCCTGCCTTCTCCTTGTAACCTTCGCCACCCTTACGAATCAAGAACCTATCAATCTCCACATTAAATATATCAATTGACAGGGCCTCCTCTGCCATCTGTGGCAATGAATTCCACAGATTCACCACCCAGTGGCTAAAGAAATTCCTCCTCACCTTTCTAAAGGTACGTCCTTTTATGCTGCAGCTGTGCCCTCTGGTCCGAGACTCTCTCACTTGAAATGTGTATCTTACAACAGGATCACTGAATCTTGATGGGAGAATGGAGAAAATGCCTGGCCTGAGAAAATGGAAGCCAGTGTTCTATTCAGCCTGACTTGATACCAGTTCGCTTACCACAGAGCAGGAGCTCTGCTCTAGGTAGTTTAGTTCTATTGCACTAAAACTGCATCCATTAGCACCTAATAAAAGCAATTGAATCCAGGTTAGGGCGCATCCGTGGACAGAGAAACGGAGCTGATATCTGACATGAACTCACCCTGTGTGACCAGTTATTGCCTTGACAACATTACTGAAACTAAGATGTTAGAATAAAAGGATACCCATGGAATGGGTATCTGAGCAGCTTAACCATGAAAGAAGAACTCATGGTACAGATGCTCCCTGACTTGCTGACTGTCACCAACATTTTTGCCTTTGTTTGTTTCAAATTTGCACTGGTTTTATTTATTTTCATTTATTTTTTAATCCAAGTTAGATTGTAGTTAGATAGAGCTCTATGGCCTAGTGGAATCAAGTAATATGGGGAGAAAGCAGGCACGGGTTATTGATTGGGGATGATCAGCCATGATCACAATGAATGGCGGTGCTCGCTAGAAAGGCTGAATGGCCTCCACCTGCACCTATTTTCTATGTTTCTATGTTTCTATGTATATTGTTTTTCTAGTCAAATTGCATCCATCCAATGGGCATTAGTTTGGGCATTTCCATGAGCAATTCATCTTATTGCATCTGACACTTTTCCAGCATCAATCATTTATAGAGTCAAAGAGTCATAGAGTGATACAGTGTGGAAACAGGCCCTTTGGCCCAACTCGCCCACACCGGCCAACATGTCATTATCTATTGACATTTCCTTCCTTTCTCACATAAACTGGAGCATTTGGCTGCACCCTGTGATCTGTGTTGACCAGTTAGATATAATCAGGAATGCAATGAGCCATGTTGTTGCATTATGTCCATTTAAAGGAATATTCCATTGATATAGAATCATAGAGTCATAGAGTGATACAGTGTGGAAACAGGCCCTTCACCCCAACTTGCCCACACTGGTCAACATGTCCCAGCTACACTAGTCCCTTCTGCCCGCATTAGGTCCATATCCCTCCAAACCTGTCCTATCCATGTACCTTTCGAACTGTTTCTTAAATGTTTGGATAGTCCCTGCCTCAACTATCTCGTCTGGCAGCTTGTTCCATACACCCACCATCCTTTGTGTGCAAAAGTTACCCCTCAGATTCATATTAAATCTTTTCCCCTTCACCTTAAACCTACGTCTTCTAGTCCTCGATTCACCTACTCTGGGCAAGAGACTCTGTACATCTACCTGATCTATTCCTCTCATGATTTTATATATATCAGAAGATCCGACAGGCTGTTTGACCATCTTCCAAAGTTCATAGGATGGCGCTTAATCTAATGGAGGGTCCCTTTTACAATGTTTAGCTGCTCAGATATTCATTGCACGGATGTCCCAGTGGTGACACCACAGGCACCACATCATTAATGGAAGGGTTGTCATGACAACAACTGGGCACACACGGTGAGTCAGGGACTTCGGGACAGGAAGCAAAGACGTGCTGATCTGCAAGCACTCGACTCCCAAATAATGTTCCGTGTCACCATATGCTCCGATAAACAAATGTTTAGCAGCTTCAAACTTTCCAAGGCGAATGTTATTGAAATATGTGAAATGCTGTGGAAAGACCTTCAGCCATGTGATCATATCAGGACCGATCTCTCACTTAACACTCATCTTCCTCACCACTGGGTCTTTCCAAGTGACTCCATAGTATATTTGTGTTGTCTCGCAATCTGATGTCCAAAGCAACATGACTGATGTCACCCAGGCTTTGTATTCACACATACTTTCACCAGTTACGAGCAGGTGGCATTTTGGGAACTGGGTTCTGCCATAATGCAGACACCCCATAATGGCTCCCATTAATAACCCAAACTTTCCATCTACTGGAAACATTTATGTGCTTTTAATTTGCTCATGGCTGTGGCTCATCAGAAGATTTTTCATGATGGTCAATGCCATGTTTCCAGGAAGCATGCATGTCATTATCGCCATAACTTAACCTTTTCAATGTCATAACTGCCTGAGGACCAGGATTGTCCCTCTCCTTCCCTGGCTACTGACACCAACTCACAAACCAACCAGAGTCCCTATCTCAGCAAGCCATGGACAGCCCCAACTGAATAGATATGGGAGGCAGTAAATGTGTAGGAAGGAACTGCAGATGCTGGTTTACACTGAAGATAAGCACAAAAAGATAACAGCGGGTCAGGCAGCATCTCTGGAGAAAAGGAATAGGTGACGTTTCAGATTGAGACCCTTCTTCATACTGAGAATCTCAGAGACTCCTTTTCTCCAGAGATGCTGCCTGACCCGCAGTTACTCCAGCTTTTTCTGTCTATCATCAAGGTTATAATTGTGCAACTTATAAGGTTTATAAAGCTTGAAGAGAATGTTTTTGCTTGCAACTTATCGACATTTGATCCTCATCTTTTCCTAAAAGCATTCCCTACAACCACTCTACAGAAATCAACATAAAACAAAATTGTTCAGTTGAACAATGAGCGGGTTGTGTCTTGCATATCACATTTTGCTATAAATTGAAATTATCCTCCTGGACTAATGGCAGTCACTGAAAAAATCAAAAGGAGATTAAAGGAAACATTTTCTCACAGGGGGATGTAAAAAGACCTTACCGCAAGCAGCTTTGAGGCAGAGACACAACAATTTAAATCTGAATTGGTTATACATTTAATAGCTGGAAGAGACAGGGAATTGGGGGCAACTGAATTAGTTATCTTAACAGCTTTAATGGGTTATATTACCTTCTTTAATACTGTGGTTTCTCTGATTCTAAAAGGAAGCTTTTATATCAATCCGACCAGGTTTGACCAGGTTTGAACAGGGGAGAGTTTGGGGGGAGTTCCCCCCGCCAAGGGCATCATGTAATCCCGTGCTACCTGCTCCATGGTCGGATAGTCGGAGACTAAACCCCCACCCTGGTTTGCCAGGTGAGGAGGGGGCTGTGGACCCCCAGCAGGAACAAAAACAAGACCTGTCGAAGGGCGGATGAGCTCCTAGCGAGCCAATAGCCATCCACACTTCAGTAGAAGTTGCGATCACTGCTGTACATAGCATTGAAAGGCACCGTGCCCGTTGATGTTTTCAACCATGATGATGAGGTTTGAACAATGAAAATTAACAGTGTAGGTGTTTCTGCGGTTGAAAATATTTACCTTTGGCTGAAAGACAGCAACCACCAAGACCACTGAAAGAAGCATGTTTTAAATATGACTTTCTCCAGGTAACCACAGATCACAGTTTGCTCTGTGGTCGGATAAGACTCTGTTTCAAAACTGTAGCTAGCTCAAAAGGTGTTAACCCGAAGTACTCATATCAATGTAATTTTATTCTGCAATCCACTACGAACTTTCCGTCTTATGACATAATTTCTTACTGGGGTATTGTTTCTAACTCTGGGTCAGCACTCTAATCACTTGCTCAAGTTGCCATCTTCATGTGTGAATCCAGAAAATGAATCTAATTCAATTCCAGGGACAGTCAAAGCAAGTTCAATCTGATCCTCAATCAACATTAAAAAAACATTTCAAAAGACATATTGGCCATCATCGGATATAGCCTAACCAGCAAAGGGACCTAAATAAATTAGCCCAAATCATGAAAATCTCATCAGACTCTGCAACGCACTTGGCCCTCCGTGGGTGGGGGAGGGGCGGGGGGCGGTTAACAATAACCACCTGAATCTGAAGCATTTTCCACAGCATCATTGTTCACTGGAAACAATTACAATTAGTAATTGAGCAGTGGAAGTAACTTCCTACAATCCAAAGTTACAAGGTTGTACCACTGGGGAAGTCTGTTGCTACTATTGAAAGATTGCAATTATTTATTAAATTGATATTGGTTCCGCTATACCTCGGGTGAATGTAAAATCATAAACCAGTGGATTTGCTAATGAGTATGATATACATCACCAACTAAGAAGGAAGAATGTAGGTTAAATCTAACAAGAGAATTCAAGCCAATTCAAGGGGGTATGGAGAGAAGGCAGGTACAGGATACTGAGTTGGATGATCAGCCATGATCATATTGAATGGCGGTGCAAGCTCAAAGGGCCGAATGGCCTATTCCTGCAACTATTTTCTATGTTTCTATGTTTCTATGACAGGAAGTGGTCAAGATGAGAGATTATATAGATAACCATAATTCCTCGTAAATTGCAAAACATACTTGGCTAATAAAGTATGATTATGATTATGATAATCCAGCGGCAGAGCCACCAACTTTTCTTGTGTGCAACTCATTGCTGCCTATACAGAGAACTTAGAACATTGAATATTACAGCACATGAACAGGTCCTTCGGCACATAATGTTTGTGCCAAACATGATGCTAATTTGCCTGCACGATCCATATTCATCCATTTCCTGCATTTCCATGTGGGCTATCTAGAAGCCTTTTTGTATCAGTAACATAATTCAACATTCCTGGGTGTTATTTCCCCTTGTTTTGAGCTAAAAGGTCCAAATATTATTCACTACTGCAATTGGGGAGACATTTCCATCACTCTCACTATCAATCCATCGAGCTACAGAGGGCAGGCGAACCAATTAGTGTTAGATTACTGCTTGTTTGTGTTGCGGATTTACGTCTGGAGGGAACAGGGTCAAGACTGACCATCGTTGGGCAACAGAAGAAAGGTAAACCTCCATTTATATGTTTACATGTGCGTGTGTGTGTGTGTGTGCGTGTGTGTGTGTGTGTGTGTGCATGTGTGTGTGTGCGTGTGTGTGTGCGCGTGTATGTGTGTGTGTGCGTGTGTGTGTGTGTCACACATCCCAAAATCCTGGGGCGCCGCGCGCGACTGCGCGTCACTGCCTACGTCAACACGCACCATGCTCGCATCACATGCATGTCATGACCGCGCATCGTGCGTCATGACACGTAAATGATGCGCAAATGACACCCAAGGCCCTTTAGAGGCTCTACAGTGCCCGAATATACTGTATAATAGAGTATTTGTGGCTGGAAGATGTTCATGCTCAGGCTGCTGTCAACATATAAGGATTCTTCCTATGCCTGGCTCTGAGGTTCCCTTGTCAGCAGTGGTAGGCAAATTTAATGACAGGATTCATTAAGCATCTAGGATCTCAATTGTAATTTAGTGGGAACGTTGGAGAGTCTCTGCTGCTCATGAGTTCCATGTGTTACCAGAAAGTGGCCGGAAGACTTCGCTTATTCCAGACTTGGGCTAGGGGTGTCAAGGGTTATGGGCGAAGGCAGGAGAATGGGCTTGAGAGACATAGATAGATCAGCCATGATTGAATGGCGGAGTAGACTTGATGGGTCGAATGGAATTAAATTCTGATCCTAGTACTTATGAACTAGACTGGTCAACCCTGTCGTTTGCAATTTAAAAAAAAAGAGCTTTTCTTCATCCCACATTTCAGCACTAGGTCCATAGCTCCCTTCTGTTGCACATACAAATATTGTTTAAATATGCAAGGTTTTTCTTGAACCCCTAAAGGGCCTGTCCCACGGCAATTTTTTTGGCGACTGCCGGCGCCATATCAAAATCTAGTGGCGACAAAAAAATGTTGCAACACTTGAAAAAACACCGCGTCACCGTCGCGTAGCATTATGCCGCGTCACACAGCGAATTTTTCAGTGACCTGATATGTCAGTGAATGTTGCTGGCAGTCACCGAAAAATTTCCAAGTGGGACAGGCCATTAACAGACTCATACCACTGTGTGAAAATATTTTTCTTCCCATTTATCCTGCCTGGATCCCTCATAATTCTATGCACCTCATCTCTGTCTATTCTGTTTCAAAGAGTGAATGTGGAGAGGATGGTTCCACTTGAGGGAGAGTCTAGGATCAGAGGGCATAGCCTCAGAATAAAAGGACGTACCTTTAGAAAGGAGTTGAGGAGGAATTTAGTTTTGTTTAGAGATACAGCGCGGAAACAGGCCCTTTGGCGCCGACCAGTGATCCCCGTACACTAGCATATCCTACACATTAGAGCCAATTTACAATTCATACCAAAGCCAATTAACCTATAAACCTGTACGGCTTTGAAGTGTGGGAGCACCCGAGGAAGACCCACATGGTCACAGGGAGAAAGTACAAACTCGGTACAGACAACACCCTTAGTAAGGATGGAACCACTGTGCCACCATGCCGCTCAGTCAGAGGGTGGTGAATCTGTGGAATTAATTGCCTCAGAGGGCTGTGGAGGCATTTTTAAAGGCGATTGACAGGCTCTTGATTAGTGAGGGTGTCAAAGGTTATGGAGAGAAGGCAGGAGAGTGGGGTTGAGAGGGAAAGATCGATCAGCCATGATTGAATGATGGAGTAGACTTGATGGGACGAATGGCCAAATTCTGCTCCTATGATTTATGAAATGTTGCAAACAACCACAACCTATTCAATCATTTACAATAGCTGGATCTTTCTATTCCTGTTACGATCTTGAGAGACCTTCTCTCCTCCTTCTCCAATGCAATCACATCCTTCCTATATCTGGATGACCAGAACTGCATGCAATACTTAATCATTGTAATGTAATCTGGTCTTGTATTTTATGCCTTGGCACAGAATTGAGATCTCTATAACATTTCATGCATGGGATTCAATTACTCATTTTTGTCCTCTTTAGAATCTGTAAAGTGAATCTTATTTGTTGTGTGTATGGCCAGGGAGATTTATCCACCACTGGCTCTCAATGAGAACTGAGAATTGCGCCACATTTGTCCTTCCATTCTTTCATTCTGTCCAGTTCTCGGCATGTGTAAATGATTTTGTAACATTATGGATACTCCTTGACTTTTTCCCATCAATTTCAATGGGTAGGAAATCCTGACTGATTCCAACTTCAAAGGGGGTTAGAACAACTATCACTTAAATCAGCCCTCATGTAGATCTGATTCTTGTTCCATTGTAGTTAGTGGGCAGAAACACCAGGTAGAGTGCATAACTTTAACTGTGACAATAATAAACCAATGCCAGTCTGAAGAAGGTTCTCAACCCAAAACGTTGCCCATTCCTTCTCCCCGGAGAAGCTGCCTGTCCCATTAAGTTGCTCCAGCATTTTGAGTCTATCAATAACAATAATTGTGCCCTGGCAAGATGACCAAATTAGTCCATAATCTCTTGCAGCCCTGCAGCAGACATTTTGAAGGTCACCACATCTGACTTTTACGTCTCCACATGCAGTGAAGGCAGAGTGTATGTTCTGCCCGGACATGCATGTCCATAAATACAGCCCTTACACAGAGTAACCAAAATGCTATCCAACAAGATCAAAAGTGGCACAAGGTAAGCCCCCATCTCTGCTGTTGGTTTGGAAAAATAACTATTTGCACACATTACATTTTATATAGTACTACAACATTTATATATGTTGCTACATGTAAAAACAATAATTGGTAGTTTTTAACAGATTCTCTACTTTAAGTGCTAATATGTAACGAACGGCAGGTGAATAAAACAATTTGATTTTACCGTTGGAGTGTAAAAATATACATTAGGTGACTCTCACAGAAACACCATATTTTCCATTTCATTGAAATGAATGGAACGGGAAATCAAGCAGATCATATAATGGCCACAAAATCCCTATCACACGTGTTATGCTCTGATGCTAATTTGAATATTGTTCCCATACATTGAGTAAATGGCACTACATCGGTGATGGGGGAAAAAAGCAACATTGGTCTGCATCATTCCAACTAGGATCAGCTGGGCGTCTGGGATTTACCTTTGGGCAATGCCCACACTTCCCAGGGCCAGATGATCTTATTAGCCCTTTCCATTCTTGAGTTGATGTGGACAAAATTATAAGGTTTCACCACATCTGACTCAGAGGCATTTAAAATCTATTAAAATTGAGGCTAATAATTTTACTAGCTTCTTTATTGGCATGATATGCAGCCAATAGAAACACTGGCAGACAGAAGGCTCATGGTAGACTTGATCTCATCAGCCAAGACAATGAGAATAGGAGTTGGGGTGTCACTTACAATTGTACAAATCATCGGTTAGGCTATACATAGAGTACTGTGTGCATTTCTGGTCACTGCACCAAAGGAAATATGTGAGTAAGCTAAAGAAGATGCAGAACCCTGTCCACTGACTGATCAGCATGTGACAAAAAGCTTTGCACTGTACATTGGTATCGTGACAATAAACTGAACTGAACTGAAAAGATTCACAGCAATTTTGACACAAACTGATGCTGGTTTACAAAAAAGGACTCAGCGGGCCAGGCAGCATCGCGGGAGAACATGAATTGAAGACATTCCGAGTCGGAACACTTCTTTACACTGATTGTTTAGGGTGAGGGGAGTGGGGGGGGGGGGGTGGTGGTGGAAGAAAGGTGGAAGAGAAGAGAGGAGGGACAGGTAAAAACCTGGCAGGTAATAGGTGGATAGAGGTGAGGCCAATCTTTGATCGGCAAATTGTTGGACAAAGGCTGGAGTTGAAAAGACAGAAGGATTGTAGTGTTGTGAATTGTGAAGCTAGACGAAGAAATGTAGGTGGACGGGACGGGGAGAAATAGATGCAAGTTCATGTTGGTCACAGACTAGAGGCAGGCGGGGGGAGGGGGGAGAATGGGGAGTTGTGGGGGAAGAAGAATGGGGAAGGGGGAGGGAGGTTGTGGGGGAAGAAGAATGGGGAGGGGGGAGGTTGTATTCCTTAAAACTGGAGGATTCAATGTTTATACCATTGAGTCGTAAGCTACTCAAGTGGAATAGGAGGTGCTGTGTGTTGAGGGCTGGCTATGTGAGCTCCCCAGGACAGATGGGAATGGGAAGAGGAGTTAAAATGGTTGGCAACTGGGAGATTGAGAAGGTCTTGGTGGACCGAGGGAAAGTGCTCAGCAAAACATCAGGCTACATCGGGAACACTGGATGCAATAGATGAGGTTAGAGGAGGTGCACGTGAACCTCTGTCTCACCTGGGAGGACTGCTGAGGCCCCAGCATGGAGGTGAGGTAGGAAGTATAGTGACAGGTGCATACAGATGGGGGGGACTTTTTGATTAGCAGATTAGTTTTGTTTAGTTTAGAGATACAGCGCAGAAACAGGCCCTTCGACCCACCGAGTCCACGCTGACCAGCGATCCTCGCACACTAACACTGTCGTACACACACTGGGGACAATTTAATTTATAGCAAGCCAATTAACCTACAAACCTGCACATCTTTGGAGTATTGGAGGAAACCGAAGATCGCGGAGAAAACCCATGCAGGTCACGGGGAGAACGTACAAACTCCGTACAGACAACACCCATAGTCAGGATCGAACCCGGGTCTCCAGAGCTGCAAGCGCTGTAAGGCAACAGCTCTACTGCTGCGCCACCATGCCACTCTGATTGGACAAAGGCCAGAGACGAGAAGCCAAAAAGTGCGATAAAGATTAAGGGATAGTAGAGGCACAACGTCTGAAACCAGAGGAAGGAATACAGGAGGAAGGGGATGAGTGAGTGGAAGGGAAATGGAAAAATGGCTGCACATTCAGTGAGTTTCCAATGGGTTGAGGAATGGCACTTAGCGTTTAATTCTGACAAAATGTGATGTGGTGCATTTTACTGAGACAAACCTGGACAGGGCTTATGCTGTAAATGACAGTTCTTTAAGGGATGAGAAGGAGAACAAGGGCTGCAGGTACATAGTTCCATGAAACTGTGATAACACAGGTAGAGATGGTGGTGAAGAAGGTAATCGGCATGCTTGCCTTCATGGTCAGTGTACTGAGTACAGGAATTGGAACGTCATGTTACACCTGTACAAGGGTTGACAAGGCCACATTTGGAATACTGCGCAGAGTCCTGGTCACTCTACTACAGGAAGGATATCAATAAACTGGAAAGGGTGCAAACAAGGATTTACATAGATATTCGTGGGTCTGAAAGATTTGTCCGTGGCTAAGGAAGAGGCTAGATAGACTCGGTATTTTTCCCCTACTACATTGGGGGCCGATGGATGGCCTTACAGAGGTTAATAAATTCATTTGGGACTTAGATAAGAAGAATAGCCAGTTTCTTGCCCAGGGTAGGAGATTCTTAAACCAGAATTAATAGGTTCAAAGTGAGTGGGAAAGGGTTTAAATGTGATCTGAGGATCAGCTTGTACACACAGATGGAAAGATATGGTACGAGTTGCTGGAGAAAGTGACAGCATCAGGTGCAATTAGGGCATTAAGAGAAAAGGCCCTTTGGCCCAGTTTGGTCATGTTAACTAAGATGCCCCATCTAAGCTAATCCCTTTTGTCCATGTTTGGCCCATATCCCTCAGAACCTTTCCTTTTAATGTACCTGTCCAAGTGTCATTTAAATGCTGTTATGGAACCTGCCTCAATTAACTTCTCTGACAGGCCATTTCATATACCCACCACTTTCTGAATGAAAAAATTGTTGCCCCTCAGGTTCCTATAAAATCTTTCCCCTCTCACCGTAAACCTATTTCTTCCAGTTCTTCATTCCTCTGCACTGGGTAAAGGGCTCTGTTCATCCCCCCCTTATCTATTCCTCTCATCATTGTATGCACCTCTACATGATCACCCCTCAGCCTCCTGTGCATCAAGGATTAAAGTCCTAGCCTGCCCATCATGTCACTACAGCTCAGGGCAACATATTTGTAAATCTTCTCTGCATTTTTTCCAGTTTAATGACACCCTTTCTGCAGCAGGATGACCAGTACTGAACACAATACTCCAAACGCGGTCTCATTAATATAACTTAAAATAAAATGGACGAGTACATGGATGGGATAGGTTTGGATATAAACGGACCAGTACAGGCAGGTCAGAGTAGCTCCCTTAGACAACTTGATCAGCACACACATGTTGGGCCGAAGGGCCTCTTTCCTTGCTGTACTGCTCTATGATGCTTTGACTCTAATTCTTGCAGATAAATATTTTCCAAGCAAATACATAGCAATTTTCTATCAATCATCATTCAGTCATTCCCACTGTTGTATAGTATTCACTACTATTAATAGACTATTTTTTTCTATAGCATAAAGCTGCCATTAAATAGTACACTTTATCATTGCATGTAATTCTTCCATCTAATTTACTCATAATTTTAATGATATGAAATCCCAGTGTACAGTGATTTATCTCTGTTTCATGATCTTTGGATTTATATTATAGTATCATGTCAATTTTCAATCAATCTAGCTTTAATCAATTCTCTTTTAAAAGCTTCCTAGTTGAAACTTTATTAAATCTGTTTTGAAATCAAAATTGATATTATCCATTCTGCATCTCTTACCCACAAATCTAATAAGCATTCAAAACTTGTATTTGGTATTTGAAAGTATTCCAAATTTGTGAGGCGTGCCATATCACTTCTCAATCAATGAGTTATCTTCATTGGCGTGCACTGTTAAGAAACCTTTCCCATTTATCGACCAAATCTAATTTATATGTTCATGCATCATTTTTATTGTCATACTAGACTAAGTGGGACCTGTTGGGTCCCAGTCACACGGGAGGCCTGGTCCCCCAACGCAACCAATTCCCTGAAGCAATATTTCACCACTCACCCGTTCCCCAAACGCAATATTTCACCACTCACCCATAGAGACCCTAACTGCGCAGACGCGGCTCATTTCCCCTCATCCCCGAGCATTTCCTCCACCTCCTTTTCATGTGTGGGAGGGAAGTGGGATGTGTGGCGGAGGGGAGGGGGGTGGGGGTTTGGGGTGGGAGGGGAGGAGGGGTGTGTGTGGATGGGGAGGTGTAGGACGGGGGGAGAGGGTGGTGTGGGGGGAGGGGGGATGTGGGAGAAGGGGGGGGGTGTGTGGGTGTGTGTGTGTGGAAGTGTGTGTGGGGGTGGGGGATGGATGTGTGTAGGCGGTGGGGTGTATGGGCGGGTGTGTGTGTGGGTGGCGGGGTGTGTGGGGGGTGTGTGTGTGTGGGGGTGTGTATGTGGGGGGTGTGAGCAAAAGGGTGGTTTGTTTGGGCGGGGTGTGTGTGTGCGGGTGGGGAGGGGTGTGGGCAGGGGCGCTTGTGGGGGGAGGGGTGTGTGGGCGGAAGGGGAGTTCTGGGGGGAGAGGTGTGTGTGGGCAGGGTGGGAGTGAGCTTGGAGAAAAGACAGGGAAGAGCCATTGGGGAGAGCGGGGCATCACGGGGGAGGGAGGGAGGGAGGGGACAGCGAGGGGGACCAGAAGGGTAGTGGCTGGAATTGGCGGAGCGATGGGGACTCACAGCGGGTGCTGGTCGCTGATCGTTCTCCTCCGCCGGGATCAGAGTTTCTGTTTTCCGTTTGGCGACAACTCCGACTCCGGGCTGGGCTGGGTCTCCGAGGCTGGGCTGCTGCTTGGGGCTGGGCTGCTGCTTGGGGCTGGGCTGCTGTTTGGGGCTGGGCTGCTTGGGGCTGGGCTGCTTCGGGACCCTCCAAAAGTACAGTTGGAAACTTCCGCCGGCCACTCTCAGCACCAGTAAAGGCACGATGGCGCAGGAAGGGGAGGACGTTCCTGGGAAATGACGAGGGAAGAGACTAATCTGCGCGGCACTGACTGGCAGGAGAAGAGATCGATCTGCGCATGCTCGGTTTTTAAGATTATTAAACCTCGCTAACTTTTACGACATTCAACCGATTGGAACAAAGCTTCGCACATGTGCAGCACAGGAGGTGAGTGAACCGGCGAAAAATCGTAGCACTATCGCGAACCGTTTTTGCGCAAATAGAAAGACCGCCAAACCAGAAGATAACAAGATCAGAGTTTTAGTTATGTATAGATTCCTTTTCTTTGATCTATCTATATCGCCAGCTCTTGTGCAAATCATCGCAATATTGAAAAAAAAACCTCATCGAGGTTCTCCAATTTTTCCTTGCGTTCAGTTTCACCAGGTGCCAATAACCATTGAACTTCCAGACCTCCTTACTAGAACTTGTTTTATTGACCATGAGCACTTGTGCCAAAATCATTGGAACTGAAATGTGTCCATTGGTTTACTTGAGATGCCCATAATTAATTTAAAATGTTCCATTTTCTGAACTTCACCTTATCTGGTCTTTGACACTGATTGTTAATAAATATATAAATTGCGAGAGGGTGAAGAGACTAATCCCTCTAATGCTTTCCGACTTGGTCTTTTTTGCTGCTATCTTATTTTGTGTACTCTTTCTATTATTTATTTTGCATTGTGCTTTATAAAATATGTGGCCCTTGATTCTACTTTCATATTGTTTTTAAACAACGTGTGGTCAGTCATTAAACGGCCTCCTTTTTCAGCTGGAGGTTCTGCTTCCTCCTTTTTGTAAGGACTTTTCCAATCGAGATCTTGAATCTTGTAGTTTGTTTCTGAAGAACAATCAAGCCTTGACATTTGATGCTGGGACATAACTTCTTTGCCAAAAACTAGCAGTGCAGAGCAAGGCATTTTCTTCTTGGGACGCTGCGGTTTTCAACCAGGAGCCCTGCTTACAGTTCAGTGTAATTAGTTTAGCCGCGTTCAACAGACTCCTTTCTCCCCATCACCAGCACAACCCTGCAAGTCTTGAACAAAGTGTGAGGTGAATAATGTGAATGCTATTCAAACGCTATTCACATTAGGGAAATCAATCAGCAGCATCTCTCATACACATGGCACTATAGGTTCCTCGTCAAACTCGTGAATGTTTGAAACACCACATTGTACACCCTGACAATGCAAGTGAGGAAGCCGCAAAAGGATAGAAATTACAATTGAACTGGTGCTGTGAATTAGATGACTGCTGAATACTTCTTTTCCCCTTGCACAAGCAAAAAAAGAGTCAACCATCAGCAAAGCTACAGTTTGATGAGGCAAAGCATTATTACAGCATGTCTTCAAACTCAAAATCTCAAACAGAATATAATAACGGTTTGGAAGTAATTTTATAATATCTTTGCATTTTCTGCCATAATTAATCAATATGCTCAGGGATTCCTGCACTGTTACCTGTCCTCTATTGTTTGCTGCAGCAGGTCCATCCCCATTCTATACACTGCCCTATGTGAATATGAACCTACAGCATCTCCAGCCATAGCCTCGTTCCTTGTTTTTGCACCTATCCCCTTGCAATCTTCAAGGCCCCAAGCTTGTTTGTTGCTTACCTTCAATAAAATGCCTTATCAGTGGCGTTTACATTTGTGTGGTTGGATTCCACACGTGCTGATAGCAAATGTGCATCATTTGTAATATTGGCTATTTTATGACTGTCACCCGTTTAAAGTCATATTCAAGATTCAAGATTCAAGAGAGTTTCTTGTCATGTGTCCCAGATAGGACAATGAAATTCTTGCTTTGCTTCAGCACAACAGAAAAAAGTAGGCATAAATAAATACAGAACAGAAATGATCAGTGGGACCATATGCCAATGAATATATATATACACACATAAATAATCAGATAAAGTGCAATGGGCTATTAATGATCAGAGGTTAATGGCTGTGGGGAAGTGGCTATTCCTGAACCTGGATGTTGCAGATTTCAGGCTCCTGTACTTTCTACCTGAAGGCAGCGGGGAGATGAGTGTGTGGGATCCTGGGATAACTGCTCTTGTCTGCAATAACGCCTTTAGAAAGATGCATTATTTGAAGAGGTGAGGAATAAACTGTATTCTTTATTTAAGCTCCTAGTAGTCCACATGTATAGGTCTGTACACCCAATAGTTTAATTTAGGTTAGTTTAGAGCTACAGCGTAGAAACAGGCCTTTCAGCCCACTGAGTCAACTTTGACGAGCAATCTCCCATACCCTAGTTCTATGCTACACACTAGGGACAATGTACAGATGCCAATTAACCTACAAACCTGCACGTCTTTGGAATGTGTGAGGAAACTGGAGCACCCGGAGAAAACCCACACAGTCACAGGGAGAACGTACAAACTCCATACAGACAGCACCCGTAGCCAGGAGTGAACCCAGGTCCCTGGTGCTGTAAAGCAGCAATTCTACCGCTGCACCACTGTGTTGCCCAAAGTACTGGGACTTTGTTTAACATTAAGAGCTGACTGAGCACAAATAGTTTAGACAAGTGAAGACAATGCGGTGGTACAGAATCACAGCCACCAAAAATGGCGTGGCTGTTGAAAACAATGAGTGAGTGCAAGACTGTGTTGGTTTGGTGAATGTGAGAAGTCACAGAAGTCTGAATCTCAGACTGGAGCATAAGGCATTAAGGATAGCACCTGCAGAATTTGTGATGAATGAAAAGTTTTGAATTGGTGAACATGGCAGTCCAAACACTGGCAATCTCACTGAGCATGACAAAGTGCCGGAGCACTCCCATTCATAGACGGGAATTTGACGGGAATATGTTAAGGGCAAATTAAGTTGGAGACTGACAGCAAAAATGCATGGTATGAAGCCACACAGGAATGCAAGAATTTTATTTTGTGAGCAGAAGTAGGGCCAAATACCTAAGTAGTGGCTCTCACACCCATATTAATGAAGTGTTTTGAGCGGCTGGTTATGCAGCATATTACAAATTGTCTCCCTGCCGACCTAGACCCACTGCAGTTCGCTTATAGAGCCAACCGGTCCACAGAGGATGCAGTCTCCACGACACTCAACCTCGCTCTGTCTCATCTCGACCGGAAAAATACCTATGCTAGGATCCTCTTTATAGACTTCAGCTCCGCTTTTAATACAATCATTCCACAGCAGCTGGTGGAGAAGCTGAAGCTGTTAAGGGTGGATTCTGGCACCTGCAACTGGGTCCTTAACGTTTTATCACAACGGCAGCAGACAGCCAGGGTGGGCAGTCGGACATCAAGAACCATCGCCGTGAGCACTGGCTCACCCCAAGGCTGTGTCCTAAGCCCCCTGCTGTTTAGTCTGCTTACACACGACTGTACTGCTAGACTCAATAACAACTTCATCAACAAGTTCGCTGATGACACAACAGTGGTGGGTCTCATCAGCGACAATAATGAGTCGGCGTACAGGATGGAGGTGGAGCTGCTCACAGGATGGTGCAGATCCCACAACCTCACTCTTAATGTGGAAAAAACTAAGGAGATGGTGGTCGACTTCAGGAGGGCGGGAAAACAACTCCACACACCGCTGTACATTGATGGAGCTGCTGTGGAGAGGGTCAGCAGTGTGAAGTTCCTAGGACTCCACCTGTCGGATGACCTGACCTCCATGACCAACACCACAGCACTGGTCAAAAGAGCCCAACAGCGACTCCACCCTCTCCGGAGACTAAGGAAAGCAGGTCTCCCCACTGCCCATCTAAGAACCTTCTACAGGGGCACAATCAAAAGCATAATAACCTACGGCATCACTTCCTGGTTCGGGAGCTGCAAGGCTTACGAACAATATCAACTAAACAGGATAGTGAAGACCGCCAGCAGGATTATTGGTGCCCCACTCCTTTTCCTGCTGGAGATATACAAGAAGAGGAGCATCAGCAGAGCCATCTCCATCATCCAGGACCCCTACCACCCATCACACCACATCTTCTCCATTCTGCCATCTGGGAAGAGGTACATGAGCATCAGCTGCAAAACCAGCAGGATGCTCCACAGCTTCTTCCCACAGGCAATTAGACTGATTAACGGACTTTGGCCCCTCCAAAAATATCGCTCACCAACACATCCAACTGCGCCCATACTTTGACAGTTAGGCACCTGTCAAAGTAAAGCCACTGTAAAGCCACTGTCGGTCGGAATGTCTGTTTTTATTATATTGTTAATTTTAGGCCTACTTTCTGTTTTAACCATGGTAATTTTAATTTGTTTTTAAAGCTCTATGTATTTATCCTTTTTTTAAATTTTTATTTATACACTGAATGGAAACCGATCGTGCAACGTTTTTTGTTTCCTCTGTGTATGCGAGTACTCAATGAAAATGATATTAAAGAAATACTGAATACTGAATACTGAATACTGCTCCCTGTTGCTTTTAATATGTTCACAAAAAACACTGCTAAACCATATTAATCCAGCAGTTTGAAATTATCGAGGATTATAAATTTGTAATACAACGATAAACAGTGACCAGGATAGATAATTTGCGATTACAGACATTACATTATTTAGTTTTAGTTGTAGAGGTACAGCGCGGAAACAGGCCCTTCAGCCCACCGAGTCTGCACCAACCAGCGATCCCCGCACATTAACACTATCCTACACACACTAGGGACAATTTACGCTTATACCAAGCCAATTAACATACAATCCTGTACGTATTTCGAGTGTAGGAAGAAACCGAGGATCTCGGTGAAAACCCACGCGTTCACGGGGAGAACACACAAACTTTGTACAGAATGCTGCAAGCTCTGCAACTCTGCCTCTGCGCCATCGTGCCACCCTTTGGTATTTCCTGGGATCATGTGCTGTGTGATAGGAATATGTGTGGACTAACTAATGAGTACCTACAGTCCAAGTTATTGGACACTCTAACGGACATGCAAGATAGCAACATCTATGTACATGACCCTGAATAATAAAAATGAATTTGTGTCAGTGAAGAATGTAAACATATACTGTACCTGGAATGCAGGCCAACAGTGGAAGCAATGGTAGGGCTTAACATGTAGGAAGGAGCAGCAGATGCTGGTTTACACCGAAGATAGATACAAAATGCTGAAGTAACTCTGCGGGACAGGCAGCATCTCTGGAGAAAATGAATAGATGACAGCTCGACCCGACAAGTCACATATTCCTGTTCTGCAGATATGCTGGCTGACCCGCTGAATTACTCCAGTATTTAGTGTATTTTTAGGGCGATAACATTGAGTCCAGGGGACGCAAGTGTGGGTGGTGCTTTATAGACAATAGACGATAGACAATAGGTGCAGGAGTAGGCCATTTGGCCCCTCAAGCTAGCACCACCATTCAATGTGATCATGGCTGATCATCCCCAACCCCGTTCCTGCCGTCTCTCCATATCCCCTGATTCCGCTATCTTTAAGAGCCCTATCTAGCTCTCTCTTGAAAGTATCCAGAGAACCGGCCTCCACCGCCCTCTGAGGCAGAGAATTCCACAGACTCACAACTCTCTGTGAGAAAAAGTGTTTCCTCGTCTCCGTTCTAAATAACTTACCCCTTATTCTTAAACTGTGGCCCCTGGTTCTGGACTCCCCAACATCGGGAACATGTTTCCTGCCTCTAGCGTGTCCAAACCCTTAATAATATTTTATGTTTCAATAGGATTCCCTCTCATCCTTCTAAACTCCAGAGTATGCAAGCCCAGCTGCTCCATTCTCACAGCTTATGACAGTCCCGCTATCCCGGGAATTAACCTTGTAAACCTACGCTGCACTCCCTCAATAGCAAGAATGTCCTTCCTCAAATTAGGAGACCAAAACTGCACACAATACTCCAGGTGTGGTCTCACTAGGGCAATATACAACTGCAGAAGGACCTCTTTGCTCCTATACTCAATTGCTCTTGTTATAAAGGCCAACATGCCATTCGCTTTCTTCACTGCCTGCTGTACCTGCATGCTCACTTTCATTGCCTGATGTACAAGGACCCCCCAGATCCCATTGTACTTCCCTTTTTGCCAACTTGACACCATTTAGATAGTAAACTGCCTTCCTGTTTTTGCTACCAAAGTGGATAATCTCACATTTATCCACATTAAACTGCATATGTCATGCATCTGTCCACTCACGGAACCTGTCCAAGTCACCCTGCATTGTCATAGCATCCTCCTCGCATTTCACACTGCCACCGAGCTTTGTGTCATCTGCAAATTTGCTAATGTTACTTTGAATTCCTTCATCTAAATAAGCTTTAAATTAAGCCTGTATGGAGGGAATCTCCGCTACCATTGCAATAAGAATTGAAATCACAAGATGTTTTAATTATAGATAGCAACAACACATATTCTCAGTATGCAGTGTTGTAAAGAGTTTTCTAAGCCAAAGTAGGGATAATCACGCAGTGTTCTAATGGAAAGGGAACAATTACAGGAAAAAAACACATAAGATATTTTCATATCGTGGACAGAAAATTAAAGAGGACATTTTGGATAGCATATGTGGAATCAGTGGTTAGAGGAACAAATTCAGCTATTCAAAATTAATAATCAAAATTAATATTCTAGATTGTAGAAATAAGGAATTGCAGATGTCGGTTTCCAAAAAAAAAGACACTAAATGTTGGAGTAACTCAAGATCTGTCCAGAATATCATTTCAATTTTAATGTATTTCTTGTTAATGCTGATTTCCTGAAGGTCTGATCATACCCATTGCTTACTGCGATTGCTATGTCAATTGTCAAATCAGTTCCTTGAATATTAAAGAAAAGACACAATGTTCTGGAGTAACTGAGCAGGTCAGGCAGCAAGTCTGGAGAAGATGGATAGGTGAGGTTTCCTACTCAGACTCAGAGGAGTCTGAAGAAGGTTGGGACCGTTCTTCAGACTGGTTGTAGGGAGGTGGGTGGAAGAAAGCTGTAAGTGAGGAGGAGCAGGGCAAAGCCTGGCGGATACAGGTGAGGGGACTTTTGAATAGGCAGATGGTTGGACAAAGGCCAGAGATGGAAAGACTAAAAGTGTGAGATAAGGATAGAAGAGATGTGAATCGTGAAGCCAGAGGAAGGAATGTAAGTGAAGGGGAAGGGAAGGGGAGAAATGGGTCTGAGTCCACGTGGGGCACAGGGAAGAGGGGAGGGTAAAGGGAGAAGGGGGAGGGAAGGGGTTTAGTAAGTTACTAAAAATTGGAGAAATCAATATTTATACTGTTTGGCTGTAAGCTGCCCAAGCAGAATTTGAGGTGCTGTTCTTCCAGTTTGCATGTGGCCTCACTCTGCCAATAGAGGAGGCCCAGGACATAAAGGTCAGTATAGGAATGATTAGCAACCGAGAGATCCAGCAGGCCATGCCAGACCGAGCGCAAGTGTCCCGCATTTGCGGTTCCTTGTTTCTGCAGAATGTTTATAACAAGATTCAAAATGAGACACTGTTTTGAAGGCAGAGATGAAAAAGGTGCATTTTCATGTTAAATCAAGCCACCCAAAGATCACAGACTGCATAAATTGTTATATTTGTAAATATGTTACATGTTTTATGTTTCTCTTAGAGGATTAGAGGAGGCAGTGTATGTAGTTTTAGTTATGAACAATAATTATTACTTTAAGCTTTCACCACTTTCAAGATAGTCTCATGGGACAAATTTGGCTGCAAACAAGTGCATGGAATGTTCCTGTAGTCTGTGAAAACCCCTTTGAATAAACTGTACACCTCTCATCAAAGATCCTTGTGTCTTCATTCTATAGACCTGTAGCCTCTGCAATAGGCTTCATTAGAGGTGAAGAACTGACTGGACTGACAGACTTTACAGCCTCTTTAAAGCTTTATGGCAGTCTTCTCGATCCACGTACTGCCTCTGTGCTGCCAGGCAGTTCGCTCAAAATCCAGTCCTTGATGAGCTGCTATTTCCTCCTATTTAAGGAGCTTCTACAAGTATTTACAAGGAAAGAGAGTAACAAAAATGTCAATGTTTTAGGGGGCTAAGACAAGAGAAATTGTAAAGCGGAATAAGGAAACTACCGAGACACAGTTAAAGATTATCAGCATAGTGAAGTAGTGGTGAATAGGTGAGAGTGGTGAACTTAAAATAAACAATAACAGTGAAGAATAACCTCTAAATAAATTGAAAGGACTAAACGTCAGCAGACGTCCTGGGCCTGATGTTCTGCATCTTGGCATACTGACGGCAGTAACAGCAAGAATAGTAGATTCATTAGTCATTATTGTTGAAGATTGTTCCCGATGTTGGGGAAGTCCAGAACAAGGGGTCACATTTTAAGGATAAGGGGAAATCTTTTATGACCGAGATGAGAAAAACATTTTTCACACAGAGAATGGTGAATCTCTGGAATTCTCTGCCACAGAAGGTAGTTGAGGCCAGTCCATTGGCTATATTTAAGAGGGAGTTAGATGTGGCCCTTGTGGCTAAGGGGATCAGGGGGTATGGAGAGAAGGCAGGTACAGGATACTGAGTTGGATGATCAACCATGATCATATTGAATGGCAGTGCAGGCTCGAAGGGCCGAATGGCCTACTCCTGCACCTATTTTCTATGTTTCTATGTTTCTATCTTTGAGAATTCCCTAGACGCTGGACCAATTCCAGTACATTGAAAGATGATGGACACAATGCATTTTAAGAAAGGAAAAGAAGTATGGAATATATATAATGTTTTAACTGGCACAATCATAGATATGATCGATGAGACTTTCTGGTTATGAAATTATGGCAGCAGATCAGAAAGGCTCTTGTGGTAATAACTGGCAGTGTCATTTTTTGTTAAGTTCCAGCTTACATGAATATATATTACAGTCCTATTGTGCAGAACAATATGATAGAATTAAGACAAGGAAATATCCGAGCTGCTGGTCTACAGTTGCTGAAGGAGGCACGACTTTGATCTAAATGTTATCCCCGAGCTATCCACATAATGAGTACTTTTGATTCAATGAGGTGATAACCCATTGGGGCAACACAAGGTCCGTTTAAGTTCTTCTGTCTAGGCATCTTGCAGGAAAAGTAATAAATATTTGAAGGTTACTTGAAAAATAAATGAAATCTCTATAACACAAACTGGTCGGCGTGGATTCAGTGGGCCGAAGGGCTTGTTTCCGCGCTGTATCTCTAAAGTCTAAAGATGGTTTGGGCGGCACTGTTGCGCAGCACTAGGGCTGCTACCTTACATTGTCAGAGACCCAGGTGCGATCATGCATACGGGTCTGTACGGAGTGGGTACGTTCTCCCCGTGACCTGCATGGGTTTTCCCCTGGAGCTCCAGTTTCCTTCCACACTCCAAAGACGTACAGACGTGTAGGTTAAATGGCTTGGTAAAATTGTAAATTGTCCCTAGTGTGTATAGGATAGTATTAATGTGCGGGATCGCTGATCGGTGCGGACTTGGGGAACCGAAGAGACTGTTTCCGTGTTATATATCTAAACTAAACTAAACTAACAATTTCAAACTTACTATTTTAAGAGCTCTTCTATTCGCTCCTAACAAATACGCTTTTTATTTACACTGTGTTTTGAATGTCCTTAGCCAGATTTCAACTCAGCTTGAAAGATTCAAAGCAAATCACCCCGGCACAGCAATGCCAGTCACAAGCCCAGCTCTTGCACTCTGTACTGTACGATCAGGTGTCTTTCATTAGTTCCTTGTTAGCTAAGCTGACTCATAAATTCAGAAATACCTTTCAGCAATAGCAACGTTCTTGTCATAACTCAGGAAATATCGAAGAACACAAGTCATTGCAGGTTTTTTTGATTTGGCTTTATCATCTCTCAGTTTTGCTAAGTTGACATCAGGAAGTTCTGTTTGTTCATATTAACATAAATGTGCTGGGAATATAAAAATTGAAAGAAGTGGCGACATATTTGGATTGAATTCTTTCACAACTATTAGAGAACTTTGAAAAATATACTCCTGTGATCCCTGAATAGGTTTTAATAAATTGTGCCATGATTATCCAACGAGAGCCAAGAGCTAAAGTGTTTTATTGTCATTTGTCCCTAAACGGAACAATGAAATTCTTACTTGCAGCAGTACAACAAACATAGCACCCTGTAAACACTATAGTAAACAAAAAAAATAATGTCATTATATATATTAGAGAAAGTTATTAGAGATTTCATCTCTGGCCTGAGTCCAATAGACACCCATATCCACCTATCACTCGGCAGAGTCCCACCCGCACCACTTTTCCAGCTTTTTTCCCACTACTACCTCTGAAGAAGGGTCCCAACCTGAAACGTCACATACCCATGTTCTCCAGAGGCGCTGCCTGACCTGTTCAGTTACTCCAACACTTTGTGGGTTTTATTTTGGTTAACCTCCCAACACTGTATACACATGGGCTGCCATGTTGTCGTACCATATTAAGCACCATCACATGGAGCTCAGTCGCAAGTAGCATCACATGGACCCATATGTGTAATATCCAAACTAACACAATGAGATCTGCTGGACAATGCAATGTGCAGATTTTAATGGATAAATAAATCAAATGAAGCTCATTGGATCACTACAGCAAGAAGTGCTGGGATCAATTGCTAATTAGGCACATAGTACTGGTGAGCAACTACCATATGTGGATGACACTAAGCAATGCAGATAAAGACGAATACAGGGTCTTGGTGAGACCACAAGAGCCACTGGATGGTATTCATTAAGGCACACTACTTTACTTTTCTTTGACAGTGGTTTGACCGTGGTCTTCTGAAAGCAGATTGGAACCCCAGAATGGATTAGGTAGAGGTTACAGATGTCTCTGAATGCTTCTGCCAGCTGTCCCGCAGGATCAATCACCAATGATATGGCTGCAGGCTCCAACGGGCAGGTTGCCTTCAGAGGTCCATCCTCAGGAAGGCTAATCAGACATTCTCAACACTAACCGTAGGTACAGGCGATCCAAGGCTGTTGATAATTCCATCGATCCTCTGTTCAAAATGAGCGTAGAATAGATTGTGATTGAGGAGAGAACGGTGTTGCCAGCGATAAGACCCAATTTCACTTTGTAGCCTGTTATAGCATACAAGCCTTGCCACCATGGATGGGTGACCTTGTGGTTATCCTAGGGCTTTTACTTGGTCTAGAATTCCCTCATGGCATCCGTGAAGGCTTTGCTAAAGTTGTAAATAGATTTCTTGTACCACTCAGGATCATTAAGCGACGGTCAGCCATGATTGAATGGCGTAATAGACTTGATGGGCTGAATGGCCTAATTCTGCTCCTATAACATGAACTTATGAAGTGACGTCGAGGAATAAAGAGGAATTAGAGTCTAGTCATGTGCCACCATCATGCTAATCCCTTGATTGTGGAATTCAGCTGGAATGGAGGAGGATTGAGGGAAGAAGACACCACAAGAAGGGTAATATAAAATATAAACTATTTTACATCAAATCTTTAATACACAATAACTTTTGTCATTAATATAAAGGAAGCTTTTTCCTGAGCAGTTATAAGTGGAACCTGTGCCTTAAGTGAGATGAGATAACATGGTTTATGGCTCATTTGTAAACTATGACTAGTTGCCTGTCAATTAGTCAGCAACATCAATGGATGGTTTTATATATACATACCTAAACAGGGTACATATATCAAGTAACTTTGTTTATTTTGCCACACATTAGGACTGGTGTATACTTTAGATTATTTTTGTATACTTGCAGAAATAAAACCATGGCAGTGAAAAACTGTGCAGTAGATTTCAGCTGAGAAAATACTCTCTCCAACCACATATAACTGCAGCTTCTTAAACTGCTGCATCTGTTTCCCTCTCCCTGGCGATATTACATTAATTAGTGAGGTCAGAAAGGTTGACAAAAGCTACTGTCATTAAGCATGAGAGGAATTAGAAGCTTATACTATTGTTGCGAGAGCAGTCTTATCTTGATCAATGTTCACTCAAGCTTGGCAATAACTGGTGAGGCAACCTTCGGAAACATCTCTTCAGTTTTATCTCTCAGTCTCCTCACTTCATGAATTTATAGATCCCAATTCTCTTCCATGAGCACATCACAAAGGGATTCGATAGTTTAGTTGGTTGGTATCTGGAGTTTTCTGTTGTGATTAGCAGCTGTTACAGCACCAATAGAGAATAACATACATGCTATTAAAACACCATCTAATTAGCCATCTAGTTGAATCCTCCCTTCAATGAAGATCTTGTTTATTAACTCCAGGGACAAATATAGTGACTTAAAGAAATGCTTTATTTTATTTATACCTTTAGAAAGACCAATGCTTTTGACAGCTGCAACTGCATACATATAGGAAGCCTACAGTAAACAAATAGAACTAATTGGTCCCAATATTTATGGATCTGCTAATTAAAAAGGTTTGCAAAACAAAAATAATTTAACAACACATCATCGGTTGGATTTGGAATGATGGTAAATCAAGCATCTCCAAAAAGGGTGAAACAAATATATGTTCATAAGTTCTAGGAGCAGAATCAGGCCACTTAAAAGTGTAAGGGAAAGGTATAGAGTAAATGGCAGGATCCTGAACAGCAGTGATGTTAAGGATCTTGGGGTGTAAGTCCATAGGTCCTTGAAAGTGGTTACACAAGTCAATGGGGTGGTAAAAAAAGGTGTGCTTACAGTACTGGTCGCCATATTATAGTAATGACATGGAGGTTTTGGAGAGGATGAGAAAGAGTTTCACCAGAATGTTGCCTAGATTTAGGATAATTAACTATAAGGAGACAAAAATGCTGGAGAAACGCAGCAGATGAGGCAGCATTTATGGAGCGAAGGAATACGTGACGTTTCGGGTCGAGACCCTTCTTCTTCTGAAGAGTCTCGAACTGAAACGTTGCCTATTCCTTTGCTCCATAGATGCTGCTTCACCCGCTGAGTTTCTCCAGCATTTTTGCCCACCTTCGATTTTTCCAGCATCTGCAGTTCTTTCTTAAACTTAACTATAAGGAGAGGTTGGATAAACTTGATTGTTTTTTCTGGAACATCATAGGATGAGGGGTGATCTGTTAGATGTTTATAAAACCACAAGAGGCATTAAAAAAAGATCAATAATACATCTGTAGCATATGAGAGGCCTATTCAAAAGTTAGATAATAATGAGAAGAAGCTGTTTCTGAATCTAGTGGTGCAGGCTTTCAAATGTTTGTATCACCTGCCTGACAGGAAAAGGGAGTAGAGAGAATAACTGGGGTGTGAGTGGTCCTTGATTGTGTTTGCTACTTTCTCAAGGCAGCATGCAATATAAATTGAGTCAATTGATGGTGGGGTGGTGGGGGTGCAGGAGGCAGAGAGAGGCTGGTTTGCACCGTGGACTAGGCTCCATTTAAAATGTATTGCAATTTCTCGTGGTCTTCGGCAGAGCAGTGAGATACCCAGCTACGATGTATTCCAAAAGGATGCTTTATATGGTGCACTGTAGAAATTAGTAAAAAAGTAATCAGTGAATGGGTGGGATGGTGGTGCAGTGGTAGAGTTGCAGCATTACAGCGCCAAGGACCCGGGTTCTATCCTGACTACGGGTGCTGCATGACCATGCGGGTTTTCCCCAGATGCTTTGGTTTCATCGCACACTCCAAAGATATACAGGTTTGTAGGTTAATTGGTTTTGGTGAAAATTGTAACACATTCCTGTATCTCTAAACTAAATTAGTTGGGGACATGTTGAATGTCCTCACACTTCTGCGGAAGTAAAGGCATTGGTGTGCATTTTCACTGCAACATCAGTGTAGTTGAACTAGGACAAATCATTGATGATATTTACCTAGAAACTTGAAACTCTTGACAATCACCACTTCAGCACCACTGCCACAGGCTTGGGACATGGACTCCACCCTGCTTCGTGAAGTAGATAGAGTCATAGATTCAAAGGTTCATAGATTCAAAGGTTCATAGCGTGGAAACAGGCCCTTCAGCCCAACTTGCCCACACTGGCCATCATGTCTCAGCTATATTAGTCCCACCTGCCTGCGCTTGGTCCATATCCCTCCAAACCTGTCCTATCCATGTACCTGTCTAACTGTTTCTTAAATGTTGGGATAGTCCCAGCCTCAGCTACCTCCTCTGGCAGCTTGTTCCCTACACCCACCGGCCTTTGTGTGAAAAAGTTACCCCTCAGATTCCTACTAAATTTTTTCCACTTCACTTTGAACCTATGTCCTCTGGTCCTCGATTCCCTTACTCTGGACAAGAGATTCTGTGCGTCTATCCGATCTATTCCTCTCATGATTTTATACAGTTGATGATCAACACCTTTATTTTACCGACATTAAGAGCGAGATTGTTATTTCAACACCATGCCACTTGGCTCTCTATCTGCTTCCTGTACTCTCTCTCATCTTCTTCCTGTACTCTCTCTCATCTATGGTGGCGTCAGCTGCAAAGTTGCCAATGGAGTTAGAGCAGAATTTGGCCACACAGTCGTGAGTGTTTAGGTAGTGTAGTTAGGGGCTGACAACTCAGCTTTGTGGGGCACCAGCATTGATAATTATATTTATTCACCTGTCCTTAATAAATGCAGGCTATGGATTAGGAAGTCACGGCAGTAGATAAAGAAATAGAAAACAAGGAACCACACACAGGTGGGGAAGAAAACTGGAAGAGAGGAGGGGCAAGACAAAGCATGGTGAGGGATAAACAGATAAAGGTGAGGGGGGTGGGGGAGGGTCATAGGCAGATGGTAGGACAAAGCCCAGACATTTTGACTAGTATTGGATTCAATCTTTCTGAAACTAATTTGCTCAGTTATTGATATATTTTAAAGAAATTTGAAGGTTATTTTCTAAGCATTAGATTTCCTTTCTTCTCTGCATAACTGATAATGAATCAATTATTGAAAACCTTGAGAAACAGAATTCGGTTCATTTAAATTTAATTTGGGAAACACTGATGTGCAACAACACTGAACATAGTTTTTGTGCTTATTGGTGAAAATAAATATTGGCACGGGGAGATAAAATAACGCTATGTTACTTAAATTTCACACTAGTACAAATTGTTGTCCTTCACATGGTACCATGGGCATAGGGTGTGAGTATTATTTGATTCACCTGTTTCCTTTACTTCTTTTGTCTGATTTTTTTTTTCATTAACCGAAAAGGAAACTGGTCTGAGTCTAAGATAGGCTGGTACGGTGGCTTGCAAAAGTTTTCATACCCCTTGTACTTTTCCACATTTTGTCACATTACAACCACAAACGTAAATGTATTTTATTGGGATTTTATGTGATAGACCAACACAAAGTGGTGCATAATTGTGAAGTGGAAGGAAAATGATACATGGTTTTCAAATTTTTTTACAAATAAAAAACTGAAAAGTGTGGCGTGCAAAAGTATTCAGTCCCCCTGAGTCAATACTTTGTAGAACCACCTTTCGCTGCAATTACAGCTGCAAGTCTTTTGGGGTATGTCTCTACCAGCTTTGCACATCTAGAGACTGAACATTTTGCCCATTCTTCTTTGCAAAATAGCTCAAGCTCAGTCAGATTGGATGGAGAGCATCTGTGAACAGCAATTTTCAAGTATTGCCAGAGACTCTCAATTGGATTTAGGTCTGGACTTTGACTGGGCCATTCTAACACATGAATATGCTTTGATCTAAACCATTCCATTATAGCTCTGGAAGGTGAACCTCCGCCCCAGTCTCAAGTCTTTTGCAGACTCAAACAGGTTTTCTTCCAAGATTGCCCTGTATTTGGCTCCATCCATCTTCCCATCAACTCTGACCAGCTTCCCTGTCCCTGCTGAAGAAAAGCATCCCCACAGCATGATGCTGCCACCACCATGTTTCACAGTGGGGATGGTGTGTTCAGCGTGATGTGCAGTGTTAGTTTTCCGCCACACATAGCGTTTTGCATTTAGGCTAAAAACTTCAATTTTGATCTCATCTGACCAGAGCATCTTCCTCCACATGTTTGCTGTGTCCCCCACATGGCTTGTGGCAAACTGCAAACGGGACTTCTTATGGCTTTTTTTCAACAATGGCATTCTTCTTGCCACTCTTCCATAAAGGCCCGATTTGTGGAGTGCACGACTAATAGTTGGCCTGTGGACAGATTCTCCCACCTGAGCTGTGGATCTCTGCAGCTCCTCCAGAGTTACTTGGCTGCTTCTCTGAACAATGCTCTCCTTGCCCGGCCTGTCAGTTTAGGTGGACGGCCATGTCTTGGTAGGTTTGCAGTTGTGCCATACTCTTTCCATTTTTGGATGATGGATTGAACAGTGCTCCGTGAGATGTTCAAAGCTTGGGATATTTTTTTATAACCTAACCCTGCTTTAAACTTCTCCACAACTTTATCCCTGACCTGTCTGGTGTGTTCCTTGGGCTTCATGATGCTGTTTGTTCACTAATGTTCTCTAACAAACCTTTGAGGCCTTCACAGAACAGCTGTATTTATACTGAGATTAGATTACACACAAGTGGACTCTATTTACTAATTAGGTGACTTCTGAAGGCAATTGGTTGCACTGGATTTTATTTAGGGGTATCAGAGTAAAGGGGGCTGAATAATTTTGCACGCCACACTTTTCAGTTTTTTATTTGTAAAAAAATTTGAAAACCATGTATCATTTTCCTTCCACTTCACAATTATGCGCCACTTTGTGTTGGTCTATCACATAAAATCCCAATAAAATACATTTACGTTTGTGGTTGTAACGTGACAAAATGTGGAAAAGTTCAAGGGGTATGAAAACTTTTGCAAGCCACTGTATATGTTATCAATCATCTTGCAGTACTACCTATATCAATTTCATCCCAAGAAAGCTGGTAGTGAGAAATTGCTAACTTTGAGAATTCAGTGCCTGGACTGGAAGATAATGAAGAGATAGAAGCTTCCTTTTTGTTCCCTTCAATTGTGGTCTAACAACTCCTGGGCTCACTATATACAGCAATTTTGTAAAGCTTGCTCGGAGAATCGTCTACTCCCTTCCTCCCTTTTTTTTGCAAAATCATAAATATATCCTTTTACGAGCAGTTTGGGCGGCACAGTGGAGCAGCGGTAGAGTTGTAGCCTTACAGGGCCAGAGACCGGGGTTGCATCCTGACTATGGGTGCTGTCTGTATGGAGTTTGTAAGTTCTCCCTGTGACCTGTGTTGGTTTTCTCCAGGTGCTCCGGTTTCCACCCACCCTCCAAAGATGTACCGCTTTGTATGTTAATTGGTTTCTTAAAATTGTCCATAGTGTGTCGGATAGAACCGGTGTATGGGTGATTGCTGGTAGGTGTGGACTCAGTGGCCGTAGGGCCTGTTTTCACACTGTATCTATATATATAAACTAAATAAACTGTTTATAATTATGGTAAAGCTACAGAATCCAGGAAATATACACACACACACACACACACACACACACTAAGATACCAAGCAACCAACCAACACAATTCTTATTTCTGTGTCGAATTTGAGAAAGAAGATGAATTTTATTTCCTACATCAGTCATCTAGGTATATTACAATACTTACCTTCAGCGGCGCTGCAATTCTGCCACTGGCCATGTGCGCGCTTTTGGCGCCTGTGAGGGGGGGGGGGGGGGGCGGGGTTAAAATTCGTTTTTTTCCTACCTTGTCCTGGAATATATTTTGTTGGAGTGCAAGCTTTTGCTGAAGAATCGTTCCAACGGGTGTTCTGTGTAATTTGTTTTAAAATCGCCCGACAAGTTCAGCGCTGGAGTAATTTTAAAATCAGCTTCTAAAGCCGTCAACGCCGACAACGGGGACGGATTTCAGATAAATTACAGACTTGATTTTTTAAATCTCAAAATTTTGTAACATTGCTAAGTCATCATAATTTTTCTCTCAATAAGGCTGCAAATTTGCAACCAATTTGTGTCAATTATGAACAGGTGTTTGTTTGATAAATTGGCTAAGAATTGGCTTAGGGTCTTCCAAATTCCTTTAGATAATAGATCGGCCAGGAAAAGGAAAATGTGGAACTTGTCAGAAGTGAAACAATCACTTGCTTTCTTTCCAATTGTTAATTCTGGCCAAATTGGAGAGGCCAGGACACTAAAATTGAGTAAATGCTTCTGGGCTGCTAGGCCATTTGGTCAATTTAAATGTGCCTTCTGCAGAAATGGGACAAGCTGCAGAATGGTGCCTGTTTGTCAAGAGCCTAGATAAGAGCTGAAGGAAGAGAATGGTACATCTGCAGATCCTGACAATTAGGTGCAAATTGCATGGAATGGATTGGATGAATGCAAACCAGCCATATACATTGTACATATTGTTGCAAAGCTCTACTTTGCTAGATGTTGATTTACTTTTAACTTCCTGTTCATCGCGTGTGTGAATTTCAGACAACGCTCCCCCGCTTTCCCTGGCCCCCGGCTTTGCGATGTGTTTGTGTGTATGTGTTGACGATCGATCCAGCTCGCGGTTTCATCGCTGATGGTCGATCCAGCTCGAGGATTTTCAGGCGAGTGCCCTCGAGCTTGAAGGTCGAAGACAGTTGCTGAAAAGTCGCGTTAGTGGGACAGGCCCTTTACTTTGCTAGATGTTGATTGGATTAAGTATTGAGCCTTGCCTGGGTTTCGTGAATATCAAGGCACATGTTGCGATGTTTGCTTCCTTTCAGAAGCTCTGTTTGAATACATTGTATTAGTCACTGTATTATTGGGCTGGGGAAATGTCTATCATGTACTGAGTTAATTGGACTGTAAAGAGACCACCCCCATGTGGTTCGGCCCCTCAAGGTTCAGGGACCTATAAAAGGCCGCTCCCACGAGGTCCTGTGTCGATCTTCTGTGACAACGCTTGGGACTGTGTGACCTTCTGGAGTGTCTCTGCTTGAACGCGTTAAAGAGGGCTTGGCCAGGCAGATACGAGGATTGAACCCACGGTGGTTAGGTAGAGTAGTGGGAACTGTAATTGTGTTTTGTCAAAATAAAGATTAGTTGCACAAGTGCTTGACTCAGTGATTTTTGACTGAAACTAGACTGGGGGGAAGGTTCGAATGAGCTATTTAAACAATCACTTTCCCATTCTGTGCAAATCATCAGAAACAAAGCTGATGAAAATATACACAACATGCACAAGACAGTATGACACAGGAACTGGCCCTTCGGCCAATTATGTTTGTGCCAAACATGATGTCAAGTTAAACTGATCTCATCTGCCTCTGCACGATCCAGGCTGAATTCAATTCCTGGCTAGATACAGGAAAAATGTTCCCGGTGTTGGAGGAGTCCAGAACCAGGGGCCACAGTTTAAAAATAATGAGTAGGCCATTTAGGACTGAGATGAGGAAAAATAATTCATCCAGAGAGTTGTTAATCTGTGGAATTCTCTGCCACAGAATGCAGTGGAGGCCAATTCACTGGATATTTTCAAGAGAGAGTTAGATTTAGCTCCTAGGGCTAATGAAATGAAGGGATATTGGGAAAAAGCAGGAACTAGCTACTGATTTTAGGATAATCAGCCATGATCATATTGAATGGCAGTTCTGGCTTGAAGGGCTGAATTGCCTACTCCTGCACCTATTTTTCTGTTTCTATCCATATTCATCTGTGTAGGAAAGAAGTACAAATGCTGGTTTAAATCAAAGGTAGCCACAAAATGCTGGAGTAACTCTGGCCCACTGAGTTACTCCAGCATTTTGTGTCTATTATCCATATTCATCCGCGTACCACATACCTTTGACTTCCACGTACCTATCTAAAAGCCTCTTAGATGTCACTATTGTATCTGCCTCCACCATCAGCCCTTGCAATGTGTTCCCGACCTCCATTACTCTCATGTAAAAAAACTACCCATACATCTCCATTAAACTACCCCCCCCCCCACCACCACCATCCCCCAACCTCTCACATTCCAGAGAAAACAATCCAAGTCTGTCCCAGTTCATCCTCTAATCCAGGCAACATTCCAGTAATCCTCCTCTGCACTCTCTCTGAAGCCTCCACATCGTTCCTGTAATGGGACGACCAGAACTACATGCAATACTCCAAATACGTCCTAACCAAAGTCCTGTAGAGCTGCATCATAACTTCTTAACAATCAGCTGGTTAAGTTATTTGTTAGGCATTACGACTTGAGAAATATCATTTAAGAAGCAATTTAACAGGTACATGGATAGGACAGGTTTAGAGTGGTATGGGGCAAACGCAAGCAAGTGGGTCTAATGTAGATGGGACATGTTGGTCGGGGTGGGCATGTTGGGCCGATGGACCTGTTTCTACATTATATGACTGTGACTCTATTAAGCTCAATGACTACAACAATGACTACAACTTTGAAACAATGCCACATAAGCTTGGTTAAAGAAGTAGATTTCAAGAAGAGAGGAGTTTTAATGTAGGCAAGAGAAAAGCAGTGGAGAAGCTCAGTGGAAAAAGCAGGTAGAGCAAATCTACCTGCTGAAGTTACCTTGGTCTTGGGTGGCCGTCCAATGGTAGAGGAATTAAAAGCAGGAATGTATAAAGGACCAGAATCAGAGGAGCACTGAAATCCTCAGGAGTAAGGAATTACAAATGGTCTTCAGACAATTACGATGAAAACACCTTTCCAAAGGGTGTTGAATTGGTAACATGATTGATTGAGGATAATTACTGGGAAAAAACAAAAATCGGAAGATAGAAGAATTTGTGATAGCAAGTGATAATGTCAACAGAGATTGTAATACACTTTAAATAGGAAATAACTATGATTGGTGGAGATGGTTCCATAGAAGATGATAGTATGACTGGGATGTTTTGGACTCATAACTGCCTTCTTTCTACACTATCATTCTCAGTATTCTACCATTTGGGTGGTTGCTTCAGCCTACAGTAGGTTAGAGGAATTAAAACAAGTCTGCAGTACATGGCTGTGCGATAGCAACTTCACTTATCTGTATTGTTGTCGGACCATAGAAACATAGAAAATAGGTGCAGGAGTCGGCCATTCGGCCTTTTGAGCCAGCACCATCATTCAATATGATCATGGCTGATCATCCAAAATCAGTACCCTGTTCCTGCTTTCTCCCCATATCCCTTGATACCGTTCGCCCTAAGAGCTAAATCTAACTCTCTCTTGAATACATCCCCCTCCCCCATCTTCATATATACGTACACACATTCATGACTGGTTCATTTAAACTGAAAGCTGAGACCTTTTTGCCTGGGTCTTTTCAGTGTGACAGGATTTAAATAGATACAGCTTCTGTCTATTTCCACTGTTTACTGCCTGTGTGTGCCATGTGTGTAGGTTGCTTAATCCCCTTATCACAGGATATATATAATGCCGATTTCTAACTTCCCAGCTGCAATATCAATTAAGCAAAGGAAGTAAATTTCCTCATTCACCCTTCTTGCCAACACTGCATTGCCTTTTGATTTCAAACACATCTTCTTGCCAGTGGTAAATAATCAGGCTTGTCAGTGTTCATACAAGCCACAGCTCTAGGTATGGAAATAACCATATAACCATATAACATATAACAATTACAGCACGGAAACAGGCCATCTCGGCCATACAAGTCCGTGCCGAACAATTATTTTCCCTTAGTCCCACCTGCCTGCACTCATACCATAACCCTCCATTCCCTTCTCATCCATATGCCTATCCAATTTATTTTTAAATGATACCATCGAACCTGCCTCCACCACTTCCACTGGAAGCTCATTCCACACCGCTACCACTCTCTGAGTAAAGAAGTTCCCCCTCATGTTACCCCTAAACTTCTGTCCCTTAATTCTGAAGTCATGTCCTCTTCTTTGAATCTTCCCTATTCTTAAAGGGAAAAGCTTGTCCACATCAACTCTGTCTATCCCTCTCATCATTTTAAAGACCTCTATCAAGTCCCCCCTTAACCTTCTGCGCTCCAGAGAATAAAGACCTAACTTATTCAACCTTTCTCTGTAACTTAGTTGCTGAAACCCAGGCAACATTCTAGTAAATCTCCTCTGTACTCTCTCCATTTTGTTGACATCCTTCCTATAATTGGGCGACCAAAATTGTACACCATACTCCAGATTTGGTCTCACCAATGCCTTGTACAATTTTAACATTACATCCCAGCTTCTATACTCAATGCTCTGATTTATAAAGGCTAGCATACCAAAAGCTTTCTTTACCACCCTATCTATATGAGATTCCACCTTCAAGGAACTATGCACGGTAATTCCCAGATCCCTCTGTTCAACTGTATTCTTCAATTCCCTACCATTTACCATGTACGTCCTATTTTGATTTGTCCTGCCAAGGTGTAGCACCTCACATTTATCAGCATTAAACTCCATCTGCCATCTTTCAGCCCATTCTTCCAAATGGCCTAAATCACTCTGTAGACTTTGGAAATCCTCTTCATTATCCACAACACCCCCTATCTTGGTATCATCTGAATACTTACTAATCTAATTTACCACACCTTCATCCAGATCATTGATGTACATGACAAACAACAAAGGACCCAACACAGATCCCTGAGGCACCCCACTAGTCACCTGCCTCCAACCCGACAAACAGCCATCCACCATTACCCTCTGGCGTCTCCCATTCAGCCACTGTTGAATCCATCTTGCTACTCCTGCATTTATACCCAACAGTTGAACCTTCTTAACCAACCTTCCATGAGGAACCTTGTCAAATGCCTTACTAAAGTCCATATAGACAACATCCACTGCTTTACCCTCGTCAATTTCCCTAGTAACCTCTTCAAAAAATTCAAGAAGATTAGTCAAACATGACCTTCCAGGCACAAATCCATGTTGACTGTTCCTAATCAGACCCTGTTTATCCAGATGCTTATATATATTATCTCTAAGTATCTTTACCATTAATTTGCCCACCACTGAAGTCAAACTAACAGGTCTATAATTGCTAGGTTTACTCTTAGAACCCTTTTTAAACAATGGAACAACATGCGCAGTACGCCAGTGAAATGTGAAGTAAAAAGATCTGAACCCTTTTTTACCAAAGTCTCCCTGTACAGCCTGAAGAACATGCACTGCCCAAAAGGTAAACACAGCTTTTAAAGAAGTACATAAATATCAACACTGTGGAAAAGTAATTAATTTCCTCCAAAAGCCACTTAACATTCATGGTTGAATTACATTTTAGAGCATGTACAGCTTATTGTTGCGCAGGCTGGACTGATTACATTAGCAAAGACAGTTTTGCCTTGGTTAGCCATATAGCGAGCTGACACTGCAAGATCAAATATTGCACTGTATTTTAAACCGAGCACCAGGAATTCTGGTGTAGCTGGGAATTCAACAACATGACCTAATATAGTAACTGAAGTAGATTTCAAGCTCAGCCAAGCGTTCAGTGGACTCGAGGAGAAAAGAAAGACACAATGAAGTAACTTAGCGGGTCAGGCAACCGCTCTGGAGAACATGGATAGATGACTTTTCACATCGGGGCCCTTCATCAGACAATCAGTATGGTTTGAGAAAGCATGGAGAAATGCAGAATAAATCTGAAAATGTTGGAAGTATTCAACAGGCCAGGCAGCCGCCAAATCCGTTCCGACGAATGATCACCCAGCTCCATGTTATCCCAGATTCACATCGTACACATGAGGGGCAATTTACAGAAGCCAATTAACCTACAAAGTTGCACGTATTTGGAATGTGGGAGGAAGCGGGAGCACCTGGAGAAAACCAACACTGTCTCAGGGAGGTACACAAAAAAGCTGGAGAAACTCAGCGGGTGCAGCAGCATCTATGGAGCGAAGGAAATAGGCAACGTTTTGGGGCAAAACCCTTCTTCAGAAGGGTCACAGGGAGAATGTACAAACTCCGTACAGACAGCGCCTGTAGTCAGAATCGAACCTCGGCAGCAACTTTACCGCTGCGCCACTAGGGCCACCCTCATATTGTCTTCATTGGAAGGCAATTGATGAGCCGATCATGCTAGGCTGATCCAGAAGGTTAAGAAGCATGGGATTCTCAATCACTTCAAAGTTTAGATTCAGAGTTGGCTTACCCCTAAAGGATAAAGAGTAGGTCTGGAAGGGTATCCTACTGGCTAGAGGTCTGTGGCCAATGGAGCTCTGCAGGGATCTGTGCTGCAACCTCTGTTATTTGCAATGTGTATAAATGATGGATGAAAATGTAGATGGGTTGGTTAGTAAGCCTGCAGACAGCAACAATATTTGGTGGAGTTGTGGACACTGTGGAAGTCTGTCAAAAGATGCAGCAAAATATAGACAAGTTACAGACATGGGCAGAGAAATGATAGATGGATTTTAACCCAAGCAAGTGTGATGTGTTGCTCTTTGACTGTATGAAAGTAAGGGGAAAGTGTACAGTTAGTGGCAAGACCCATAACAGCTTTAATCACAGAGGGATCTTTGGATCCAATCCCATAGTTCCCTGAAAGTGACGACACAATTAGATAGAGGGGGTAAAAAGGACATGGTATGCTTGCCTTCATTGGTTGGGGCATTGAGTACAAGAGTCAGGAAATTGTGTTACAGTTTCATAAAACTTTGGATCAGCTGCATTTGGATTATTGCATGTAGTTCTGGTCACCCCAAGGTCTACCAGAATATTGTCGATATTAGTTATAAGGAGAGGTCAAACAAACTTGGAATATTTGGTCTGGAACTTTGGAGATTCAGTGGACAACTAAGAAAGTAGTTTTCACAATTATAAGAGTCATGGGCAGGATCAACAAGTCAGAACCTTTTTTCCAGGGTGGAAATGTCATAGACCAAATGGCAAAACTTTAAGGTCTAGCTTTAAGGTCAAAATTGGAAAGTCTAACGGAGATATGCAGAGAATTCTTTTTTTAAACAGAGAGAGGTGGCTGACTGGAACACGCTGCCAGAGGTGGTGGTGTTAACACATATGATTGTGGCTTTTAATGGGGTTTTTAGACAACCACATGGATCTCAGGCTAATGTGATTAGTTTAACTTGGCATCATGTTCATCAAGTTCAGCCGTAGGGTCTGGTCCTTTGCTGGACTGTTCTATGTGTAAGAAAGAACAGCAGATGTTGGTTTAAATCGAAGGCAGACACAAACTGCTGGAGTAACTCAGCGGGTGAGGCAGCATCTTTGGAGAGAAAGAATGGGTGACGTTTCGGGTTGAGACCCTTCTTCAGACTGAGAGATGCTGCCTCACCCACTGAGTTACTCCAGCATTTTGTGTCTACCCTGGACTGTTCTACGTTCTGTGTTGACATTCCAATAATGATGTTTTGTAAAGTGAAAGTCATAATTTGGATTATCCTTCCATGTGAATGACAACTACTCAAAACTGCATTATACAAGACATACGAGATAGAACAGCGTTAATGTAAACATTGTACGTTCATGTAGCCGTGCTGTGGCGGCAGCCTTAACAACATTGTAACAGCATGATTACAGTAACTTTTTCACACAAAGGGTGGTGAGTGCATGGAACGAGCTGCCGGAGGATGTAGTTGAGGCAGGCACGATTGCAACGTTCAAGAAACATTTAGATACATTGATAGGACAGGGACATATGACAATAAAACACTCTTGGCTCTTGATATGGGTCAAATGCAGGCAGGTGGGACTGGTTTAGACGTGGCATGTTGGTTGGCTTGGGCAAGTTGGGCTGAAGGGCCTGTTTCCACGCTGTATGGCTCTATGACTATAATAACGCACTGCCATGCCTTCCTGCTCACAAAAAGTGCCTAAGAAATGAAGTGAGTGGTTGATTATAACTGGCAATTAAATGTCATAATGTTGGTGCCTATGTAGCCACATATTCCTGGGGTCTAACTGGATCAGCACCTCCTTTTTCCTGGCTGTCATCGATCACCACATAACCCGTACCCTGCATTCCAACCGCATATAACATTGAAGATTTTATCCATTCCCAAGATAAAACATAATATTAAATGTTCTCATTTACTCAACCTGAAATTACTAAGTGTCAGAAATTGGCACCAGTTTAGAAATGTCTATGAAACACATACAACAGCACAAACAACGGGAAAAATCTCACTGTCTTCCAAAGTGACACCTAATTATAACACATCCCTGATCACGAGTTCCTTTATAATATAGTTCAGTATATTAGAGACACACTAATCAATTCTTGTTTTGTGCTAAGTTATCTGACCTCAGCTGAGGTGACATAGAGTTACACGGTATAGAAACAGGCCCTTTTGTCCAAACTCATCCATGTCCACCATGACGTCTACCTGGTAGACAAAAAATGCTGGAGTAACTCTGAGGGTGAGGCAGCATCTCTGGAGAGATGGAATGGGCAACATTTCGGGTCAAGACCCTTTTCAGACTGAGTCTGAAGAAGGGTCTCGACCTAAAAACGTTGCCCATTCCTACTCTCTAGAGATGCCGCATCACACGATGAGTTATTCCAGCATTTTGTGTCTACCTTTGATTTAAACCAGCATCTGCAGTTCTTTCTTACACATGATGTCTACCTGACCTAATCCCATTTTCTTGTGTTTGGTCTATATCCCTTAGTGTCAGTGGAATACCAATGCCCAAAAGACGATTTGATTGTGAAAGTCTTGCAGTTTAAACAAAGATTTCTTGCAGCCAAATACTACGACAATACTCACTGCCCAGATGCTTAGCTCATAGTCTGATCCTTTAGAGTGCTTGCTTAATCAAGAGTCAAAGGAGTCAAGTCAAGAGTCAAGAGTCTGCTCCAAGCTGGAGGGTGAGACAGATGTTCGGCAACTGTGGTGGGGCTTGAATGCAATCACCTCCTACAAGGCGAAATCAGGAGGCAGCTCAAATGTCAGCGAAGCATCACTCCCTGACGAGCTCAATGCGTTTTACGCACGCTTTGATAGGGAGAATACTGATGTGCCTTCCCGAGCCCCCATTCGCCATGATGGTATTTCGGTCACAGTCACAGAGGCCGACGTCAGAAGATCCTTCAGACGGGTGAACCCTCGGAAAGCGCCTGGACCTGATGGTATACCGGGGCGTGTTTTAAAAACCTGTGCGAACCAACTGGCTGGAGTTTTTACGGTCATTTTCAACCTCTCACTTCTGAGGTCTGAGGTTCCCACCTGCTTTAAAAGGGCATCAATTATACCGGTGCCCAAGAAGAGCAAGGTGAAGTGCCTCAATGCCTATCGACCAGTCGCACTAACGTCGGTGGTGATGAAGTGCTTTGGGAGGCTGATCATGGTGCAAATCAACTCCTACCTCGACAAAAACCTGGACCCACTGCAGTTCGCTTACCGCCACAACAGATCAACAGTGGATGCGATCTCACTGGCTCTCACTGCTCTGGACCACTTGGACAACAAAAACTCATATGTCAGGCTGTTATTCATTGACTACAGCTCGGCATTTAATACCATCATCCCCTCCAAGCTGGTTACCAAGCTCTCAGAACTGGGTCTCTGCGCATCCCTCTGCAATTGGATCCTCGACTTCCTCATTCACTGACCACAGTCTGTACGGATTGGTGGTAATGTGTCATCCTCGATAACAATCAGCACGGGAACTCCTCAAGGCTGCGTGCTCAGCTCCCTGCTGTACTCACTCTATAATCATGACTGCGTAACCAGACATAGTGCGAACTCCATCATCAAGTTCGCTGGCAACACTGCTATTGTATATCACTGAGTATAGAAGTGAGATCGACCGATTGACCAAATGGTGCCAGCACAATAACCTGGCTCTCAACATCAGCAAAACCAAGGAACTGATTGTAGACTTCGGAAGGGGTAGAATGGGGACCCACAATCCCTTTTATATCAACGGGTCGATGGTGGAAAGGGTCAAGAACTTCAAATTCCTGGGAGTGCATATTTACAAAGATCTCTCCTGGTCCCAGAACACTGATGCAGTCATAAATAAAGCACATTAGCGCCTCTACTTCCTGAGAGGATTACAGAGAGTCAGTATGTCAAGAAGGATTCTCTTGAACCTCTACAGGTGCACAGTAGAGAGCATGCTGACCGGTTGCATCGTGGCTTGGTTCGGCAAATTGAGCATCCAGGAGCGAAAAAGGCTGCAAAAATTTGTAAACACTGCCCAGTCCATCATCGGCTCTGACCCCCTACCATCGAGGGGATCTATCGCAGGTGCTGCCTCAAAAAGGCTGCCAGCATCATCAAGGACCCACACCATCCTGGCCACACACTCATCTCTCTGCTGCCATCAGGTAGAAGGTACAGGAGCCTGAAATCTGCAACATCCAGGTTCATGAACAGCTTCATCCCCACAGCCATCAGACTATTAAACACAACTTCAATCAAACTCTGAACTATAACTGCCTATTGCACTTTATCTGTTTATTTATGTGTATATATATATATATTCTATGGTTCATGGACACACTGATCTGATCTGTATTTATGCCTACAATATTCTGTTGTGCTGCAGCAAGCAAGAATTTCATTGTCCTATCTGGGACACATGACTATAAACTCTCTTGACTCTTGACTCTATTTGACACAATACCAGCACTAATGGAAATCTGACAACTGTTGTTTCGCAGTACAGATTGGGCTATTTGTGTAGATATCAGAGGGAGTCCATGGATTTTAGGAATTGTCATGCCCAGAGAAATCTTTGGCGGCAGGAATCGTAGTGTCATAGAGTCCATACAGCATGGATACAGGCCCCTCAACCCAACTCATCCATGCTGACCAAGATGCCCCTGTCTACGATAATTCCATTTGCCTTTGTTTGGCCCATATCATACTAAACCTATTCTGGTGGGGCCGAAGTGAGATTATAGCCTCCTTCTACCTGTCTCTAGCTCAACTGAGGCCCATCGTCAAATTCAACTCTGGTCAGTGCAACACCCATTGACTTAAACCAGGCTTTGAAAAACTAACCTTTTAGCTATCAGGAGATGTGACGTATAAACAACTGAAAATTAGAAAGGAAGCCTCATAAACAGAATTTTACTGTCAACCAACACAAAGATTCGGACCAAACGTACTTTGAGCAGCAAGACCCAACTCTCTGTGCAAGAGCTACACTCATGACTGTTGAAATCTCTGTAGCAACAAATCAGGTGTTTGCAAGGATTCTTCATTTAGTCTAAATGGTTCCAACCCGAAGAAGGGTTCCGACACCAAAATTAATCTATTCCTTTCTCCAGAGTAACCCGTTGAGTTACCTCAGCAATTTGTGTCTTTCTTTTTTATTTGAGTAATTCCCTCATATGAACTTTTAGGAGACAAATTCTCTTCTTCAATGTCCAGAATGTCCGGTCAATTTAATTATCCTAGTTTGAAAATTGCAGATGTTCATAAGTTATAGGAGCAGATTTAGGCTATTCGGCCCATCGTCTACTCCGCCATTCAATCATGATCTATCTTCCCTCTCTTCTCCCACCTTCTCCCCATAACCCCTGACACTCTCAGATGTGAGGAATGATCAACTAGACTGAGGGTGATTTTTTCTGGAATATAGGAGTTTAGAGGAAGATTTAATTGAGACATATAAAACTATCTGGCCTAAATAGGGTAAAACGATCCTTTTTTTGGCAAAAAAAGTCAAAGGTTATGGGACAAAGATTTAACATATGAAAGGTTTGGATGGGAATAGATGAAAATATGTTCTCTCTATAAACATTAGGTGTTTGGATCTCTCTGCCTGAAATCTTGATCACAATTCAGAAATATCAAGATGAACTTCTGCTAAAACATGGATCAAAAGCAAGACTATCGGAGGAATTAAGAATTTTGCTTTTGGTCCTTCTGCCCTATCTAAGCCTTTGGCACTGAGTAAGTCCCAGTCAATATTGGGGAAGTTAAATTCACCCACTAAGACAACCCTGCTGCTGCCATCATTCTGATAATCTGTCAACATTTCTGTTCCACTTTCTATGGGGAGGGATAGTACAATCCCATTGGAGGCTGCCAGCATCATCAAGGACCCACACCACCCTGGCCACACACTCATCTCTCTGCTGCCATCAGGTAGAAGGTACAGGAGCCTGAAATCTGCAACATCCAGGTTCATGAACAGCTTCTTCCCCACAGCCATCAGACTATTAAACACAACTTCAAACAAACTCTGAACTATAACTGCCTATTGCACTTTATCTGTTTATTTATGTGTATATATATATATTCTATGGTTTATGGACACACTGATCTGATCTGTATTTATGCCTACAATATTCTGTTGTGCTGCAGCAAGCAAGAATTTCATTGTCCTATCTGGGACACATGACAATAAACTCTCTTGACTCTTGACTCTATTTGACACAATACCAGCACTAATGGAAATCTGACAACTGTTGTTTCGCAGTACAGATTGGGCTATTTGTGTAGATATCAGAGGGAGTCCATGAATTTTAGGAATTGTCATGCCCAGAGAAATCTTTGGCGGCAGGAATCATGGTGTCATAGAGTCCATACAGCATGGATACAGGCCCCTCAACCCAACTCACCCATGCTGACCAAGATGCCCCTGTCTACGATAATTCCATTTGCCTTTGTTTGGCCCATATCATACTAAACCTATTCTGGTGGGGCCGAAGTGAAATTATAGCCTCCTTCTACCTGTCTCTAGCTCAACTGAGGCCCATTGTCAAATTCAACTCTGGTCAGTGCAACACCCATTGACTTAAACCAGGCTTTGAAAAACTAACCTTTTAGCTATCAGGAGATGTGACGTATAAACAACTGAAAATTAGAAAGGAAGCATCATAAACAGAATTTTACTGTCAACCAACACAAAGATTCGGACCAAACGTACTTTGAGCAGCAAGACCCAACTCTCTGTGAAAGAGCTACACTCATGACTGTTGAAATCTCTGTAGCAACAAATCAGGTGTTTGCAAGGATTCTTCATTTAGTCTAAATGGTTCCAACCCGAAGAAGGGTTCCGACACCAAAGTTAATCTATCCCTTTTCTCCAGAGTAACCCGTTGAGTTACCTCAGCAATTTGTGTCTTTCTTTTTTATTTGAGTAATTCCCTCATATGAACTTTTAGGAGACAAATTCTCTTCTTCAATGTCCAGAATGTCCGGTCAATTTAATTATCCTGGTTTGATGTTCATAAGTTATAGGAGCAGAATTAGGCTATTCGGCCCATCGTCTACTCCGCCATACAATCATGGCTGATCTATCTTCCCTCTCTTCTCCCACCTTCTCCCCATAACCCCTGACACTCTCAGATGTGAGGAATGATCAACTAGACTGAGGGTTATTTTTTCTGGAATATAGGAGTTTAGAGGAAGATTTAATTGAGACATATAAAACTATCTGGCCTAAATATCTGGCCTAAATCCTTTTTTTGGCAAAAAAGTCAAAGGTTGTGGGACAAAGATTTAGCATATGAAAGGTTTGGATGGGAATAGATGAAAATATGTTCTCTCTATAAACATTAGGTGTTTGGAACTCTCTGCCTGAAATCTTGATCACAATTCAGAAATATCAAGATGAACTTCTGCTAAAACATGGATCAAAAGCAAGACTATCGGAGGAATTAAGAATTTTGCTTTTGGTCCTTCTGCCCTATCTAAGCCTTTGGCACTGAGTAAGTCCCAGTCAATATTGGGGAAGTTAAATTCACCCACTAAGACAACCCTGCTGCTGCCATCGTTCTGATAATCTGTCAACATTTCTGTTCCACTTTCTATGGGGAGGGATAGTACAATCCCATTGGAGTGCTTGCACCTTTCTTATGCCCCTGTCCCACTTAGGAAACCTGAACGGAAACCTCTGGAGACTTTGTGCCCTACCCAAGGTTTCCGTGCGGTTCCCGGAGGTTGCAGGTGGTTGCCGGAGGTTGCAGGTAGTGGAAGCAGGTAGGAAGACTGACAAAAACCTCCGGGAACCTCCGCGAACTGCACGGAAACTTTGGGTGGGGCGCGAAGTCTCCAGAGGTTTCCTAAGTGGGACAGGGGCATTACTTCTATGCTCGACCCATATCGCCTCAGCAAATGAACCCACCAGTATGTCCCCTCTGGCCATTGCTGTGACAGTCCCCCTGATTACTCACTCAACTCCTCCACCTGGTTTATCTCCCTCGCGATCACGTCCAAAACATCCAAAGCCCAGAACATTGAGCTGCCAGTCGTGTCCCTCTCACAATCACGTTTCCACAATGGCCACAACATCATTAATAACTCAAAAGATTCATTGCTGATGGCTACAAAACTGAACTTGACACAAATAGGAGCATAATCACAACTCTCACAAAATAATTGGATTGCCACAATTGAAGTCACCGTTATCCCCAAATTGGCTTCCATTTTAACTAATGGACTCTTCAATGCACCGTTTCATTGGCCATCAAAAGATTTGCCTGATGGCTCAGGTCACATAATCGAATGAAATTCATGGATTACATGGCCTTTGTTAAATTTGTCATTGGTTACAATCCCACAAGAGACCTTCAGAGGTAGCTACAGTGATGAATCTTGGAAGTAAATGAAATAGTCCTGATTACTGCAATGTACGGTTACAAAATATATATGTCATTGTGCACCAGAGATAGACCTTGTGATTTAAGTAGATATAAGGAACTGCAGATGCTGGTTGCCAAAAAAGGCATAAAGTGTTGGAATAACTTAGCAGGTCAGGCGGCATCTCCGGAGAATATGGATATGTGACATTGCCTATCCGTTTTTTCCAGAGATACTGCCTGACCCAGTGAATTACTCCAGCACTCTGTGTATTTTCTTGTGATTTTCAGACTTGATTTGTGAAGTCTTCATTTTCATGTATTTTGATGAGTGATATTGAAATATTAAACAATGAGCAACCTCTTCATTCCAATCAAACAAGCATGGACTGAATAAATTATTGGGATGAAACTTATTTTTTGAGCTGATGAATAGGTTCATAAGGGAAGATGGACACAAAATGTTGGAGTAACTCAGCGGGTCAGAAAAAGAATAGGTGACATTTTGGGTCAGAGCCCTTCTTCAGACTGAAAGACAGACTATCTTTAGACCCTCTATCTTTCAGTCTGAAGAGGGTTCTGACCTGAAATGTCATCTATTCTTTTTCTCCAAAGATACTGCCTGATTCGCTGAGTTACTCAAGTATTTTGTGTCTATCTTCAGTATAAACCTGCATCTGCAGCTCCTTCCTATACAAGTCCATTAGGGATAGTGCTGATCAGTCTCCAGTTCAAGATCACACCCATATTGATATATGGATTCTAAAGTGTTGTCATCCCAATGATCCAGATGGAACTATGGTCGGGTACTTGGAAGTCCAATGAGCTTGTATTTGATCTGAGCCCTGAACTGAGTTGAGATCATGGGTGGAAGGAGCATTGGGTCTAGCTTGAAAGACAGAAGCCCTAATTGCTGTGGGACACAGAGAAGATTGAGAGGGTGAAGAAAAGAACCTCAGTGAATAAATTTAGAGCAAGTTTGCAAAAGAGGTACGGTCGACAGAAATGAATCACATCCAATCCTTGTCATTTAAAAGGGTGTATAAAATCATTAGGAGAATAGTTAGGGTGAATGCACATAGAAACATAGAAATATAGAAAATAGGTGCAGGAGGAGACCCTTCGAGTCAGCACCACCATTCATTGTGATCATGGCTGATCATCCCCAACCAATAACCCATGCCTGCCTTCTCCCCATATCCCTTGATTCCAATAGCCCCTAGGGGTCTATCTAACTCTCTCTTAAATCCATCCAGTGATTTGGCCTCCACTGCCCTCTGTGGCAGGGAATTCCACAAATTCACAACTCTCTGGGTGAAAAAGTTTTTTCTCACCTCAGTCTTAAATGGCCACCCCTTTATTAAAAGACTGTGGCCCATGGTTCTGGATTTGCCCAACATTGGGAACATTTTTCCTGCATCTAGCTTCTGCATCCACCAAATCCTTTTATAATTTTATATGTTTCTATAAGATCCCCCTCATCCTTCTAAACTCCAGTGAATACATGCCTAGTCTTTTCAATCTTTCCTCATATGACAGTCCCGCCATCCCCGGGATCAATCCCGTGAACCTACGCTGCACTGCCTCAATCACAAGGATGTCCTTCCTCAAATTAGGAGACCAAAACTGTACGCAATACTCTAGATGTGGTCATGCACAAAATCTATTTCCCTGAGTTGGGGAATCATAGGTTTAAGGGAAGAGGGGAAAGATTTAATAGAAACCTGAGGGGCAACTTTTGACACAGAGGTTGAAGGGTATACGGAATGGGCTGCCAAATGAAGTAGTTGATGCAGGTACAATAACAAAATGTAAAATAAATTTGGATGGGTATATAGATAGGAATGGTTTAGAAGGATGGCGGGTGAGCGCAGGCAAATGGGATTAGTTTAGATATGGTATCTTGTCTGGCATGGAAATGTTGGGCCGAAGGGCCTGTTTCCATGTTCTTTGACTCTAAGACTATATACCCATTTCCTAAGGTATTTACACACCATGTGCTAAAAACAAGCAAGCAAATTGATCCCTTTAACGTCTGATAATTCTTTGACTTGTTTTCATTTTGTAGCTGCCTTGAATATTTTCCAAACGTGTTAAGTTAGTGTAACGTTATTACATTAAAATACCACAGAATAAATTTCATCCCTTGCAAGAGTGCAGATTTGAACTTCAATTCTAAACAAAGTTTCTGCAAAATCGATGTTGCTGTACGGGAGATTGAGACATATGCTGTCCAATAATTAACTAAGCAGTGAATAGGTTTAAATAAAAGTAAAGTATTACACAGAACAAGGCCTCCACATGTTCACACCCGTGATACAAGTATCTTCATTGTTTTGGGGTACTAAACCAATCTTATGCCATAAACCAAGTCAACAGGATCATTCTTGACTATTTTATTTCAGACTATTTATTACGTTGTGATGCAAACAATATATTTTATCACAAGCAACAGCTGCAATGTGTGGCCTGTTTCAGCTTTTTTTCCCAAGTATATTTACGTCCTTTAATCATTTAAACCAGATTTTCAGAGGTTGAAAAATGGATGCCTCAGCCTTTCGTCATTTGAAATAAAGTCTCCCAGCCACATTTATGACTTCCTTTCTTTGCACAGCCTTGTTATATCAAAAGGACCTCTTCTGCTTGCTTCCTCAGGAATAAGCACAGCCTTGTGGCTTTTCTCTCTCTCTCGCTCTCTCTGCCAGCAAAGGGTTATTTTATTACATCCTGTACTTACAGGTTTGCTATTTTATCATAGACCATCTTTTCTTGCATTGTTGCTGGCGATATGGGTCTCAGGAACTGACCCAGAAAATTCCAGACACTAAACAATCACTGTCTCTGACACAATGTCGGTCAATTTATTGTTCATTAGTGTGCCATTTGCAGGCTTGATAAATAGTACCCCTCTGCTCTCTCACTGCTCCAGACAGCCATATCCACAGAGTTATGCTTTCAGTGACAACTGTTGAATAGGTTGATGATCATTCTTGCACAGCAAGAATATACAGATATTAAGCTTGCTAACTCTCGCCCGTATACAATTTTTTTTAAATCGATTTAGATACAATTACTTAATTGATTGGCTTTTGTGTGCAGATATTGTTGTATTTATCTCAATGATGTGGCCCTTCTACATGCAAGGTAAAACACATATTTTTTTAATTTGTTTGCAGGATGTGTGGATTACCGGCAAGGCCACCATTTAGTGTTTATCCATAATTACCCTCGTAAGGAAGGTGGTTAGTAGCCTTCTTGAACTGGTGCAGTCCATGCAGTGAAGGTACTTTCACCGTTAATTTATGACCAACTGACAAGGAAAGATTGATTGCATATTTCCACGTTGTGATGGTATACGACTCAGAGGGAGATCTGGAGGTAGGGATGTCATTATGCCATTGCTTGGCTGGAAACAACAATGATTTGGGATCAAATATGGACATAAAGTGCTGGGGTAACTCAGCGGCTCAGGCAGCATCTCTGAAGAAAATGGAATAGGTGACATTCCAGGTAGAGACTCTTCTTCGGACCTGAGAAATGAACAAATGTTTCCTCATCTCAGTTTCCTACTATCAACCCTATCTCCGCTCATTACTACAAGGACTACATCTGAACGTGCTGCTTTAATGCCATGTTCAGAAACTCTCACCCCTTTTTGGAACTCAGCTTTTGTCATAGTTCGTAGAGTCATACAGCACAGAAAAAGGCCTCTGGCCCAAATTCCCCACTGGCCTCAGGCCTCCATTTCAAGAAACAACCCTCAACTACCACCGTCTAATGACTTCCACCAAGCCAATTTTGTGTCCTATTGTCTTGCACACATTGGATCCCACGTGATCTAACCTTCTGGACTAGTCTACCATGCGGGATTTTTGCAAAAGTCCACAAAGATAATGTCTACTTCCCAACGCTCATCACCTCTTCAACCAACTTCGCGAAATCAAATTTGCGAGACTTGAATTTCCCATGGACAAAGCCACTGCTGATCATTCCTTGTCTTTCCAAAGGTAGATAAGTCCTGTATCTGTGATTTATCCACCTTTATGCACCTCAACAACACCCACACCTTTTCTTTCATAAAGAAAATATGTTCCAGGACGTCACTGTTCTCTTACCTGAGCTCAGTAGATTCCATATCTTCCTCCACAGTAAATAAAGATGGGAAACACTCATTGAAGACCTCACCAATCTCCCTGGTTCCACACAATGTTGACCACATTGGCCCTTAATGGGAAGTAATTGCTCCCCAATTATCTTTTGCTTTTAATATACTTTGAGAAACGTTCAGGATTCTCCTTCACCTTGTCTGCCAAGGATATTTTTTGTTCTAAAATAAAAGTGATGATGGCTCATGCTGCATCAGTGGAGGGAATGGACAGACAGTGTCTCAGGTCGGGACTCTTCTTCTGACTACTCAGTGACTCCTGCACATTGTTTTTTGCTCATGATTCCAGCATCATCATTTTCTTGTGCCTGAATATCTTTTTGCTCTCCTCATTTCCTTCTGAAGTTCCTTCCTTCTGACATCCCTTATACTCAAGAGATTCACTTGAGCCCATCAGCCTATACAGGTCTTTCCCAGGTTACAAAAGCCTATATGTCCAACCCATGCATATGAATGAGCATTTTGGAGATGGGTGGGATGGATTTTGGGCACATGCTGGGCTGTAGGCATCTTCTGCTATGTGGGAACTCAGTTCCCAATAATATCTGAATGCTGGTTTATATTTAAATATATTGCTGGGATGCCATATTTTTAACTTGTAGTTTTGGGTTACAAACAGTTCTAAGAAATGGAAAACCAGGGGAGGACTTGTACTTGACTTAAGGTACTTAAGGCTCTCTTTCTTTCTGCACAAGGTCGCAAAACCCCTTGTTAACCTCTCTTACCTCAACCTCGATTTTGAAGAATGAAAAGAGGTCAGAAGAGAATAATCTTGTCAGGACTCACACTGAGCATCAGTGTTAACACTATTCATTCTACTTCTCGGAATTGTTCACAACTCCTGTTGTCACTTTGCTAATGATTGACAGCTCAATTTATCGTCCATCTATTGCCACTCATCATTGAATAGGCAAGAGTAAACTGGTTCATTAAGAAAACAGTTACATCCACCAATCCATGAAAATGTTTTTCACTATTGCAGGAGGATTGTACTCATGCCTTGAGTTAGATTGTACACTAAAATGAGCTGTTTCATTGCAGAAACAGTTAAGCGAAATCCTTGAGTATATGGGATGGGGAGGAGGCAAGAGAATTGGGTTGAAAGGGTTAGATAGGTCAGCCATGATTGAACGGCGGAGTAGACTCAATAGGCTGAACTGGCCTTATTCTGCTCCTATGACATGAGAATATTCCTACTTATTTACATTGGGTGAGCCATCACTGTAACTGGAGCAAAGTAAGGTCTGACTAATTTGAAATATTCAAAGTGAGTTTCTTATCATCT